>NC_073691.1:14288159-14545225 GCF_029784155.1 Uranotaenia lowii | reverse complement strand
CATTTTAAAGTTGTGATCCCAAATTAAGCTCAGAATCCCGAAAAACGGCTTCTAAAGGCCAAAAATCGCATTTTAAAGTTGTGATCCCAAATTAAGCTCAGAATCCCGAAAAACGGCTTCTAAAGGCCAGAAATCGCATTTTAAAGTTGTGATCCCAAATTAAGCTCAGAATCCTGAAAAAACGCTTCTAAAGGCCAGAAATCGCATTTTAAAGTTGTGATCCCAAATTAAGCTCAGAATCCCGAAAAACGGCTTCTAAAGGCCAGAAATCGCATTTTAAAGTTGTGATCCCAAATTAAGCTCAGAATCCCGAAAAAACGCTTCTAAAGGCCAGAAATCGCATTTTAAAGTTGTGATCCCAAATTAAGCTCAGAATCCCGAAAAACGCTTCTAAAGGCCAGAAATCGCATTTTAAAGTTGTGATCCCAAATTAAGCTCAGAATCCCGAAAAAACGCTTCTAAAGGCCAGAAATCGCATTTTAAAGTTGTGATCCCAAATTAAGCTCAGAATCCCGAAAAACGGCTTCTAAAGGCCAGAAATCGCATTTTAAAGTTGTGATCCCAAATTAAGCTCAGAATCCCGAAAAAACGCTTCTAAAGGCCAGAAATCGCATTTTAAAGTTGTGATCCCAAATTAAGCTCAGAATCCCGAAAAACGGCTTCTAAAGGCCAGAAATCGCATTTTAAAGTTGTGATCCCAAATTAAGCTCAGAATCCCGAAAAAACGCTTCTAAAGGCCAGAAATCGCATTTTAAAGTTGTGATCCCAAATTAAGCTCAGAATCCCGAAAAACGGCTTCTAAAGGCCAAAAATCGCATTTTAAAGTTGTGATCCCAAATTAAGCTTAGAATCCCGAAAAACGGCTTCTAAAGGCCAGAAATCGCATTTTAAAGTTGTGATCCCAAATTAAGCTCAGAATCCTGAAAAAACGCTTCTAAAGGCCAGAAATCGCATTTTAAAGTTGTGATCCCAAATTAAGCTCAGAATCCCGAAAAACGGTTTCTAAAGGCCAGAAATCGCATTTTAAAGTTGTGATCCCAAATTAAGCTCAGAATCCCGAAAAAACGCTTCTAATGGCCAGAAATCGCATTTTAAAGTTGTGATCCCAAATTAAGCTCAGAATCCCGAAAAAACGCTTCTAAAGGCCAGAAATCGCATTTTAAAGTTGTGATCCCAAATTAAGCTCAGAATCCCGAAAAAACGCTTCTAAAGGCCAGAAATCGCATTTTAAAGTTGTGATCCCAAATTAAGCTCAGAATCCTGAAAAAACGCTTCTAAAGGCCAGAAATCGCATTTTAAAGTTGTGATCCCAAATTAAGCTCAGAATCCCGAAAAACGGCTTCTAAAAGCCAAAAATCGCATTTTAAAGTTGTGATTCCAAATTAAGCTCAGAATCCCGAAAAACGGCTTCTAAAGGCCAAAAATCGCATTTTAAAGTTGTGATCCCAAATTAAGCTCAGAATCCGAAAAACGGCTTCTAAAGGCCAGAAATCGCATTTTAAAGTTGTGATCCCAAATTAAGCTCAGAATCCCGAAAAACGACTTCTAAAGGCCAAAAATCGCATTTTAAAGTTGTGATCCCAAATTAAGCTCAGAATCCCGAAAAACGGCTTCTAAAGGCCAGAAATCGCATTTTAAAGTTGTGATCCCAAATTAAGCTCAGAATCCTGAAAAAACGCTTCTAAAGGCCAGAAATCGCATTTTAAAGTTGTGATCCCAAATTAAGCTCAGAATCCCGAAAAACGGCTTCTAAAGGCCAGAAATCACATTTTAAAGTTGTGATCCCAAATTAAGCTCAGAATCCCGAAAAAACGCTTCTAAAGGCCAGAAATCGCATTTTAAAGTTGTGATCCCAAATTAAGCTCAGAATCCCGAAAAACGCTTCTTAAGGCCAGAAATCGCATTTTAAAGTTGTGATCCCAAATTAAGCTCAGAATCCCGAAAAACGGCTTCTAAAGGCCAGAAATCGCATTTTAAAGTTGTGATCCCAAATTAAGCTCAGAATCCCGAAAAAACGCTTCTAAAGGCCAGAAATCGCATTTTAAAGTTGTGATCCCAAATTAAGCTCAGAATCCCGAAAAAACGCTTCTAAAGGCCAGAAATCGCATTTTAAAGTTGTGATCCCAAATTAAGCTCAGAATCCCGAAAAACGGCTTCTAAAGGCCAGAAATCGCATTTTAAAGTTGTGATCCCAAATTAAGCTCAGAATCCCGAAAAAACGCTTCTAAAGGCCAGAAATCGCATTTTAAAGTTGTGATCCCAAATTAAGCTCAGAATCCCGAAAAACGGCTTCTAAAGGCCAAAAATCGCATTTTAAAGTTGTGATCCCAAATTAAGCTCAGAATCCCGAAAAACGGCTTCTAAAGGCCAGAAATCGCATTTTAAAGTTGTGATCCCAAATTAAGCTCAGAATCCCGAAAAAACGCTTCTAAAGGCCAGAAATCACATTTTAAAGTTGTGATCCCAAATTAAGCTCAGAATCCCGAAAAAACGGCTTCTAAAGGCCAGAATCGCATTTTAAAGTTGTGATCCCAAATTAAGCTCAGAATCCCGAAAAAACGCTTCTAAAGGCCAGAAATCGCATTTTAAAGTTGTGATCCCAAATTAAGCTCAGAATCCCGAAAAACGGCTTCTAAAGGCCAAAAATCGCATTTTAAAGTTGTGATCCCAAATTAAGCTCAGAATCCCGAAAAAACGGCTTCTAAAGGCCAGAAATCGCATTTTAAAGTTGTGATCCCAAATTAAGCTCAGAATCCTGAAAAAACGCTTCTAAAGGCCAGAAATCGCATTTTAAAGTTGTGATCCCAAATTAAGCTCAGAATCCCGAAAAACGGCTTCTAAAGGCCAGAAATCGCATTTTAAAGTTGTGATCCCAAATTAAGCTCAGAATCCCGAAAAAACGCTTCTAAAGGCCAGAAATCGCATTTTAAAGTTGTGATCCCAAATTAAGCTCAGAATCCCGAAAAAACGCTTCTAAAGGCCAGAAATCGCATTTTAAAGTTGTGATCCCAAATTAGGCTCAGAATCCCGAAAAAACGCTTCTAAAGGCCAGAAATCGCATTTTAAAGTTGTGATCCCAAATTAAGCTCAGAATCCCGAAAAACGGCTTCTAAAGGCCAGAAATCGCATTTTAAAGTTGTGATCCCAAACTAAGCTCAGAATCCCGAAAAAACGCTTCTAAAGTCCAGAAATCGCATTTTAAAGTTGTGATCCCAAATTAAGCTCAGAATCCCGAAAAACGGCTTCTAAAGGCCAGAAATCGCATTTTAAAGTTGTGATCCCAAATTAAGCTCAGAATCCCGAAAAAACGCTTCTAAAGGCCAGAAATCGCATTTTAAAGTTGTGATCCCAAATTAAGCTCAGAATCCCGAAAAACGGCTTCTAAAGGCCAAAAATCGCATTTTAAAGTTGTGATCCCAAATTAAGCTCAGAATCCCGAAAAACGGCTTCTAAAGGCCAGAAATCGCATTTTAAAGTTGTGATCCCAAATTAAGCTCAGAATCCTGAAAAAACGCTTCTAAAGGCCAGAAATCGCATTTTAAAGTTGTGATCCCAAATTAAGCTCAGAATCCCGAAAAACGGTTTCTAAAGGCCAGAAATCGCATTTTAAAGTTGTGATCCCAAATTAAGCTCAGAATCCCGAAAAAACGCTTCTAATGGCCAGAAATCGCATTTTAAAGTTGTGATCCCAAATTAAGCTCAGAATCCCGAAAAACGCTTCTAAAGGCCAGAAATCGCATTTTAAAGTTGTGATCCCAAATTAAGCTCAGAATCCCGAAAAAACGCTTCTAAAGGCCAGAAATCGCATTTTAAAGTTGTGATCCCAAATTAAGCTCAGAATCCTGAAAAAACGGCTTCTAAAGGCCAGAAATCGCATTTTAAAGTTGTGATCCCAAATTAAGCTCAGAATCCCGAAAAACGGCTTCTAAAGGCCAAAAATCGCATTTTAAAGTTGTGATCCCAAACTAAGCTCAGAATCCGAAAAACGGCTTCTAAAGGCCAGAAATCGCATTTTAAAGTTGTGATCCCAAATTAAGCTCAGAATCCCGAAAAACGGCTTCTAAAGGCCAAAAATCGCATTTTAAAGTTGTGATCCCAAATTAAGCTCAGAATCCCGAAAAACGGCTTCTAAAGGCCAGAAATCGCATTTTAAAGTTGTGATCCCAAATTAAGCTCAGAATCCTGAAAAAACGCTTCTAAAGGCCAGAAATCGCATTTTAAAGTTGTGATCCCAAATTAAGCTCAGAATCCCGAAAAACGGCTTCTAAAGGCCAGAAATCACATTTTAAAGTTGTGATCCCAAATTAAGCTCAGAATCCCGAAAAAACGCTTCTAAAGGCCAGAAATCGCATTTTAAAGTTGTGATCCCAAATTAAGCTCAGAATCCCGAAAAACGCTTCTAAAGGCCAGAAATCGCATTTTAAAGTTGTTATCCCAAATTAAGCTCACAATCCCGAAAAACGGCTTCTAAAGGCCAGAAATCGCATTTAAGTTGTGATCCCAAATTAAGCTCAGAATCCCGAAAAACGGCTTCTAAAGGCCAGAAATCGCATTTTAAAGTTGTGATCCCAAATTAAGCTCAGAATCCCGAAAAACGGCTTCTAAAGGCCAGAAATCACATTTTAAAGTTGTGATCCCAAATTAAGCTCAGAATCCCGAAAAACGGCTTCTAAAGGCCAGAAATCGCATTTTAAAGTTGTGATCCCAAATTAAGCTCAGAATCCCGAAAAACGGCTTCTAAAGGCCAGAAATCGCATTTTAAAGTTGTGATCCCAAATTAAGCTCAGAATCCCGAAAAACGGCTTCTAAAGGCCAGAAATCGCATTTTAAAGTTGTGATCCCAAATTAAGCTCAGAATCCCGAAAAACGGCTTCTAAAGGCCAGAAATCGCATTTTAAAGTTGTGATCCCAAATTAGGCTCAGAATCCCGAAAAATGGCTTCTAAAGGCCAGAAATCGCATTTTAAAGTTGTGATCCCAAATTAAGCTCAGAATCTCGAAAAAACGCTTCTAAAGGCCAGAAATCGCATTTTAAAGTTGTGATCCCAAATTAAGCTCAGAATCCCGAAAAACGGCTTCTAAAGGCCAGAAATCACATTTTAAAGTTGTGATCCCAAATTAAGCTCAGAATCCCGAAAAACGGCTTCTAAAGGCCAGAAATCGCATTTTAAAGTTGTGATCCCAAATTAAGCTCAGAATCCCGAAAAAACGCTTCTAAAGGCCAGAAATCGCATTTTAAAGTTGTGATCCCAAATTAAGCTCAGAATCCCGAAAAAACGCTTCTAAAGGCCAGAAATCGCATTTTAAAGTTGTGATCCCAAATTAAGCTCAGAATCCCGAAAAACGGCTTCTAAAGGCCAGAAATCGCATTTTAAAGTTGTGATCCCAAATTAAGCTCAGAATCCCGAAAAAACGCTTCTAAAGGCCAGAAATCGCATTTTAAAGTTGTGATCCCAAATTAAGCTCAGAATCCCGAAAAACGGCTTCTAAAGGCCAAAAATCGCATTTTAAAGTTGTGATCCCAAATTAAGCTCAGAATCCCGAAAAACGGCTTCTAAAGGCCAGAAATCGCATTTTAAAGTTGTGATCCCAAATTAAGCTCAGAATCCCGAAAAAACGCTTCTAAAGGCCAGAAATCACATTTTAAAGTTGTGATCCCAAATTAAGCTCAGAATCCCGAAAAAACGCTTCTAAAGGCCAGAAATCGCATTTTAAAGTTGTGATCCCAAATTAAGCTCAGAATCCCGAAAAACGGCTTCTAAAGGCCAGAAATCGCATTTTAAAGTTGTGATCCCAAATTAAGCTCAGAATCCCGAAAAAACGCTTCTAAAGGCCAGAAATCGCATTTTAAAGTTGTGATCCCAAATTAAGCTCAGAATCCCGAAAAACGGCTTCTAAAGGCCAAAAATCGCATTTTAAAGTTGTGATCCCAAATTAAGCTCAGAATCACGAAAAACGGCTTCTAAAGGCCAGAAATCGCATTTTAAAGTTGTGATCCCAAATTAAGCTCAGAATCCTGAAAAAACGCTTCTAAAGGCCAGAAATCGCATTTTAAAGTTGTGATCCCAAATTAAGCTCAGAATCCCGAAAAACGGCTTCTAAAGGCCAGAAATCGCATTTTAAAGTTGTGATCCCAAATTAAGCTCAGAATCCCGAAAAAACGCTTCTAAAGGCCAGAAATCGCATTTTAAAGTTGTGATCCCAAATTAAGCTCAGAATCCCGAAAAAACGCTTCTAAAGGCCAGAAATCGCATTTTAAAGTTGTGATCCCAAATTAGGCTCAGAATCCCGAAAAAACGCTTCTAAAGGCCAGAAATCGCATTTTAAAGTTGTGATCCCAAATTAAGCTCAGAATCCCGAAAAACGGCTTCTAAAGGCCAGAAATCGCATTTTAAAGTTGTGATCCCAAACTAAGCTCAGAATCCCGAAAAAACGCTTCTAAAGTCCAGAAATCGCATTTTAAAGTTGTGATCCCAAATTAAGCTCAGAATCCCGAAAAACGGCTTCTAAAGGCCAGAAATCGCATTTTAAAGTTGTGATCCCAAATTAAGCTCAGAATCCCGAAAAAACGCTTCTAAAGGCCAGAAATCGCATTTTAAAGTTGTGATCCCAAATTAAGCTCAGAATCCCGAAAAACGGCTTCTAAAGGCAAAAAATCGCATTTTAAAGTTGTGATCCCAAATTAAGCTCAGAATCCCGAAAAACGGCTTCTAAAGGCCAGAAATCGCATTTTAAAGTTGTGATCCCAAATTAAGCTCAGAATCCCGAAAAACGGCTTCTAAAGGCCAGAAATCACATTTTAAAGTTGTGATCCCAAATTAAGCTCAGAATCCCGAAAAAACGCTTCTAAAGGCCAGAAATCGCATTTTAAAGTTGTGATCCCAAATTAAGCTCAGAATCCCGAAAAACGCTTCTAAAGGCCAGAAATCGCATTTTAAAGTTGTTATCCCAAATTAAGCTCAAAATCCCGAAAAACGGCTTCTAAAGGCCAGAAATCGCATTTAAGTTGTGATCCCAAATTAAGCTCAGAATCCCGAAAAACGGCTTCTAAAGGCCAGAAATCGCATTTTAAAGTTGTGATCCCAAATTAAGCTCAGAATCCCGAAAAACGGCTTCTAAAGGCCAGAAATCGCATTTTAAAGTTGTGATCCCAAATTAAGCTCAGAATCCCGAAAAAACGCTTCTAAAGGCCAGAAATCACATTTTAAAGTTGTGATCCCAAATTAAGCTCAGAATCCCGAAAAACGGCTTCTAAAGGCCAGAAATCGCATTTTAAAGTTGTGATCCCAAATTAAGCTCAGAATCCCGAAAAACGGCTTCTAAAGGCCAGAAATCGCATTTTAAAGTTGTGATCCCAAATTAAGCTCAGAATCCCGAAAAACGGCTTCTAAAGGCCAGAAATCGCATTTTAAAGTTGTGATCCCAAATTAAGCTCAGAATCCCGAAAAACGGCTTCTAAAGGCCAGAAATCGCATTTTAAAGTTGTGATCCCAAATTAAGCTCAGAATCCCGAAAAACGGCTTCTAAAGGCCAGAAATCGCATTTTAAAGTTGTGATCCCAAATTAAGCTCAGAATCCCGAAAAAACGCTTCTAAAGGCCAGAAATCACATTTTAAAGTTGTGATCCCAAATTAAGCTCAGAATCCCGAAAAACGGCTTCTAAAGGCCAGAAATCGCATTTTAAAGTTGTGATCCCAAATTAAGCTCAGAATCCCGAAAAACGGCTTCTAAAGGCCAGAAATCGCATTTTAAAGTTGTGATCCCAAATTAGGCTCAGAATCCCGAAAAAACGCTTCTAAAGGCCAGAAATCGCATTTTAAAGTTGTGATCCCAAATTAAGCTCAGAATCCCGAAAAACGCTTCTAAAGGCCAGAAATCGCATTTTAAAGTTGTTATCCCAAATTAAGCTCAAAATCCCGAAAAACGGCTTCTAAAGGCCAGAAATCGCATTTAAGTTGTGATCCCAAATTAAGCTCAGAATCCCGAAAAACGGCTTCTAAAGGCCAGAAATCGCATTTTAAAGTTGTGATCCCAAATTAAGCTCAGAATCCCGAAAAACGGCTTCTAAAGGCCAGAAATCGCATTTTAAAGTTGTGATCCCAAATTAAGCTCAGAATCCCGAAAAATGGCTTCTAAAGGCCAGAAATCGCATTTTAAAGTTGTGATCCCAAATTAAGCTCAGAATCCCGAAAAACGGCTTCTAAAGGCCAGAAATCGCATTTTAAAGTTGTGATCCCAAATTAAGCTCAGAATCCCGAAAAAACGCTTCTAAAGGCCAGAAATCACATTTTAAAGTTGTGATCCCAAATTAAGCTCAGAATCCCGAAAAACGGCTTCTAAAGGCCAGAAATCGCATTTTAAAGTTGTGATCCCAAATTAAGCTCAGAATCCCGAAAAACGGCTTCTAAAGGCCAGAAATCGCATTTTAAAGTTGTGATCCCAAATTAAGCTCAGAATCCCGAAAAACGGCTTCTAAAGGCCAGAAATCGCATTTTAAAGTTGTGATCCCAAATTAAGCTCAGAATCCCGAAAAACGGCTTCTAAAGGCCAGAAATCGCATTTTAAAGTTGTGATCCCAAATTAGGCTCAGAATCCCGAAAAATGGCTTCTAAAGGCCAGAAATCGCATTTTAAAGTTGTGATCCCAAATTAAGCTCAGAATCTCGAAAAAACGCTTCTAAAGGCCAGAAATCGCATTTTAAAGTTGTGATCCCAAATTAAGCTCAGAATCCCGAAAAACGGCTTCTAAAGGCCAGAAATCACATTTTAAAGTTGTGATCCCAAATTAAGCTCAGAATCCCGAAAAACGGCTTCTAAAGGCCAGAAATCGCATTTTAAAGTTGTGATCCCAAATTAAGCTCAGAATCCCGAAAAAACGCTTCTAAAGGCCAGAAATCGCATTTTAAAGTTGTGATCCCAAATTAAGCTCAGAATCCCGAAAAAACGCTTCTAAAGGCCAGAAATCGCATTTTAAAGTTGTGATCCCAAATTAAGCTCAGAATCCCGAAAAACGGCTTCTAAAGGCCAGAAATCGCATTTTAAAGTTGTGATCCCAAATTAAGCTCAGAATCCCGAAAAAACGCTTCTAAAGGCCAGAAATCGCATTTTAAAGTTGTGATCCCAAATTAAGCTCAGAATCCCGAAAAACGGCTTCTAAAGGCCAAAAATCGCATTTTAAAGTTGTGATCCCAAATTAAGCTCAGAATCCCGAAAAACGGCTTCTAAAGGCCAGAAATCGCATTTTAAAGTTGTGATCCCAAATTAAGCTCAGAATCCCGAAAAAACGCTTCTAAAGGCCAGAAATCACATTTTAAAGTTGTGATCCCAAATTAAGCTCAGAATCCCGAAAAAACGCTTCTAAAGGCCAGAAATCGCATTTTAAAGTTGTGATCCCAAATTAAGCTCAGAATCCCGAAAAACGGCTTCTAAAGGCCAGAAATCGCATTTTAAAGTTGTGATCCCAAATTAAGCTCAGAATCCCGAAAAAACGCTTCTAAAGGCCAGAAATCGCATTTTAAAGTTGTGATCCCAAATTAAGCTCAGAATCCCGAAAAACGGCTTCTAAAGGCCAAAAATCGCATTTTAAAGTTGTGATCCCAAATTAAGCTCAGAATCCCGAAAAAACGCTTCTAAAGGCCAGAAATCGCATTTTAAAGTTGTGATCCCAAATTAGGCTCAGAATCCCGAAAAAACGCTTCTAAAGGCCAGAAATCGCATTTTAAAGTTGTGATCCCAAATTAAGCTCAGAATCCCGAAAAACGGCTTCTAAAGGCCAGAAATCGCATTTTAAAGTTGTGATCCCAAATTAAGCTCAGAATCCCGAAAAAACGCTTCTAAAGGCCAGAAATCGCATTTTAAAGTTGTGATCCCAAATTAAGCTCAAATCCCGAAAAAACGCTTCTAAAGGCCAGAAATCGCATTTTAAAGTTGTGATCCCAAATTAGGCTCAGAATCCCGAAAAAACGTTTCTAAAGGCCAGAAATCGCATTTTAAAGTTGTGATCCCAAATTAAGCTCAGAATCCCGAAAAACGGCTTCTAAAGGCCAGAAATCGCATTTTAAAGTTGTGATCCCAAACTAAGCTCAGAATCCCGAAAAAACGCTTCTAAAGTCCAGAAATCGCATTTTAAAGTTGTGATCCCAAATTAAGCTCAGAATCCCGAAAAACGGCTTCTAAAGGCCAGAAATCGCATTTTAAAGTTGTGATCCCAAATTAAGCTCAGAATCCCGAAAAAACGCTTCTAAAGGCCAGAAATCGCATTTTAAAGTTGTGATCCCAAATTAAGCTCAGAATCCCGAAAAACGGCTTCTAAAGGCCAAAAATCGCATTTTAAAGTTGTGATCCCAAATTAAGCTCAGAATCCCGAAAAACGGCTTCTAAAGGCCAGAAATCGCATTTTAAAGTTGTGATCCCAAATTAAGCTCAGAATCCCGAAAAAACGCTTCTAAAGGCCAGAAATCACATTTTAAAGTTGTGATCCCAAATTAAGCTCAGAATCCCGAAAAAACGCTTCTAAAGGCCAGAAATCGCATTTTAAAGTTGTGATCCCAAATTAAGCTCAGAATCCCGAAAAACGGCTTCTAAAGGCCAGAAATCGCATTTTAAAGTTGTGATCCCAAATTAAGCTCAGAATCCCGAAAAAACGCTTCTAAAGGCCAGAAATCGCATTTTAAAGTTGTGATCCCAAATTAAGCTCAGAATCCCGAAAAACGGCTTCTAAAGGCCAAAAATCGCATTTTAAAGTTGTGATCCCAAATTAAGCTCAGAATCCCGAAAAAACGCTTCTAAAGGCCAGAAATCGCATTTTAAAGTTGTGATCCCAAATTAGGCTCAGAATCCCGAAAAAACGCTTCTAAAGGCCAGAAATCGCATTTTAAAGTTGTGATCCCAAATTAAGCTCAGAATCCCGAAAAACGGCTTCTAAAGGCCAGAAATCGCATTTTAAAGTTGTGATCCCAAATTAAGCTCAGAATCCCGAAAAAACGCTTCTAAAGGCCAGAAATCGCATTTTAAAGTTGTGATCCCAAATTAAGCTCAGAATCCCGAAAAAACGCTTCTAAAGGCCAGAAATCGCATTTTAAAGTTGTGATCCCAAATTAGGCTCAGAATCCCCAAAAAACGCTTCTAAAGGCCAGAAATCGCATTTTAAAGTTGTGATCCCAAATTAAGCTCAGAATCCCGAAAAACGGCTTCTAAAGGCCAAAAATCGCATTTTAAAGTTGTGATCCCAAATTAAGCTCAGAATCCCGAAAAAACGCTTCTAAAGGCCAGAAATCGCATTTTAAAGTTGTGATCCCAAATTAAGCTCAGAATCCCGAAAAAACGCTTCTAAAGGCCAGAAATCGCATTTTAAAGTTGTGATCCCAAATTAAGCTCAGAATCCCGAAAAACGGCTTCTAAAGGCCAGAAATCGCATTTTAAAGTTGTGATCCCAAATTAAGCTCAGAATCCCGAAAAAACGCTTCTAAAGGCCAGAAATCGCATTTTAAAGTTGTGATCCCAAATTAAGCTCAGAATCCCGAAAAAACGCTTCTAAAGGCCAGAAATCGCATTTTAAAGTTGTGATCCCAAATTAGGCTCAGAATCCCGAAAAAACGCTTCTAAAGGCCAGAAATCGCATTTTAAAGTTGTGATCCCAAATTAAGCTCAGAATCCCGAAAAACGGCTTCTAAAGGCCAGAAATCGCATTTTAAAGTTGTGATCCCAAACTAAGCTCAGAATCCCGAAAAAACGCTTCTAAAGTCCAGAAATCGCATTTTAAAGTTGTGATCCCAAATTAAGCTCAGAATCCCGAAAAACGGCTTCTAAAGGCCAGAAATCGCATTTTAAAGTTGTGATCCCAAATTAAGCTCAGAATCCCGAAAAAACGCTTCTAAAGGCCAGAAATCGCATTTTAAAGTTGTGATCCCAAATTAAGCTCAGAATCCCGAAAAACGGCTTCTAAAGGCCAAAAATCGCATTTTAAAGTTGTGATCCCAAATTAAGCTCAGAATCCCGAAAAACGGCTTCTAAAGGCCAGAAATCGCATTTTAAAGTTGTGATCCCAAATTAAGCTCAGAATCCCGAAAAAACGCTTCTAAAGGCCAGAAATCACATTTTAAAGTTGTGATCCCAAATTAAGCTCAGAATCCCGAAAAAACGCTTCTAAAGGCCAGAAATCGCATTTTAAAGTTGTGATCCCAAATTAGGCTCAGAATCCCGAAAAAACGCTTCTAAAGGCCAGAAATCGCATTTTAAAGTTGTGATCCCAAATTAAGCTCAGAATCCCGAAAAACGGCTTCTAAAGGCCAAAAATCGCATTTTAAAGTTGTGATCCCAAATTAAGCTCAGAATCCCGAAAAAACGCTTCTAAAGGCCAGAAATCGCATTTTAAAGTTGTGATCCCAAATTAGGCTCAGAATCCCGAAAAAACGCTTCTAAAGGCCAGAAATCGCATTTTAAAGTTGTGATCCCAAATTAAGCTCAGAATCCCGAAAAACGGCTTCTAAAGGCCAGAAATCGCATTTTAAAGTTGTGATCCCAAATTAAGCTCAGAATCCCGAAAAAACGCTTCTAAAGGCCAGAAATCGCATTTTAAAGTTGTGATCCCAAATTAAGCTCAGAATCCCGAAAAAACGCTTCTAAAGGCCAGAAATCGCATTTTAAAGTTGTGATCCCAAATTAGGCTCAGAATCCCGAAAAAACGCTTCTAAAGGCCAGAAATCGCATTTTAAAGTTGTGATCCCAAATTAAGCTCAGAATCCCGAAAAACGGCTTCTAAAGGCCAGAAATCGCATTTTAAAGTTGTGATCCCAAACTAAGCTCAGAATCCCGAAAAAACGCTTCTAAAGTCCAGAAATCGCATTTTAAAGTTGTGATCCCAAATTAAGCTCAGAATCCCGAAAAACGGCTTCTAAAGGCCAGAAATCGCATTTTAAAGTTGTGATCCCAAATTAAGCTCAGAATCCCGAAAAAACGCTTCTAAAGGCCAGAAATCGCATTTTAAAGTTGTGATCCCAAATTAAGCTCAGAATCCCGAAAAACGGCTTCTAAAGGCCAAAAATCGCATTTTAAAGTTGTGATCCCAAATTAAGCTCAGAATCCCGAAAAAACGCTTCTAAAGGCCAGAAATCGCATTTTAAAGTTGTGATCCCAAATTAGGCTCAGAATCCCGAAAAAACGCTTCTAAAGGCCAGAAATCGCATTTTAAAGTTGTGATCCCAAATTAGGCTCAGAATCCCGAAAAAACGCTTCTAAAGGCCAGAAATCACATTTTAAAGTTGTGATCCCAAATTAAGCTCAGAATCCCGAAAAAACGCTTCTAAAGGCCAGAAATCGCATTTTAAAGTTGTGATCCCAAATTAAGCTCAGAATCCCGAAAAACGGCTTCTAAAGGCCAGAAATCGCATTTTAAAGTTGTGATCCCAAATTAAGCTCAGAATCCCGAAAAAACGCTTCTAAAGGCCAGAAATCGCATTTTAAAGTTGTGATCCCAAATTAAGCTCAGAATCCCGAAAAACGGCTTCTAAAGGCCAAAAATCGCATTTTAAAGTTGTGATCCCAAATTAAGCTCAGAATCCCGAAAAAACGCTTCTAAAGGCCAGAAATCGCATTTTAAAGTTGTGATCCCAAATTAGGCTCAGAATCCCGAAAAAACGCTTCTAAAGGCCAGAAATCGCATTTTAAAGTTGTGATCCCAAATTAAGCTCAGAATCCCGAAAAACGGCTTCTAAAGGCCAGAAATCGCATTTTAAAGTTGTGATCCCAAATTAAGCTCAGAATCCCGAAAAAACGCTTCTAAAGGCCAGAAATCGCATTTTAAAGTTGTGATCCCAAATTAAGCTCAGAATCCCGAAAAAACGCTTCTAAAGGCCAGAAATCGCATTTTAAAGTTGTGATCCCAAATTAGGCTCAGAATCCCGAAAAAACGCTTCTAAAGGCCAGAAATCGCATTTTAAAGTTGTGATCCCAAATTAAGCTCAGAATCCCGAAAAACGGCTTCTAAAGGCCAGAAATCGCATTTTAAAGTTGTGATCCCAAACTAAGCTCAGAATCCCGAAAAAACGCTTCTAAAGTCCAGAAATCGCATTTTAAAGTTGTGATCCCAAATTAAGCTCAGAATCCCGAAAAACGGCTTCTAAAGGCCAGAAATCGCATTTTAAAGTTGTGATCCCAAATTAAGCTCAGAATCCCGAAAAAACGCTTCTAAAGGCCAGAAATCGCATTTTAAAGTTGTGATCCCAAATTAAGCTCAGAATCCCGAAAAACGGCTTCTAAAGGCCAAAAATCGCATTTTAAAGTTGTGATCCCAAATTAAGCTCAGAATCCTGAAAAAACGCTTCTAAAGGCCAGAAATCGCATTTTAAAGTTGTGATCCCAAATTAAGCTCAGAATCCCGAAAAACGGTTTCTAAAGGCCAGAAATCGCATTTTAAAGTTGTGATCCCAAATTAAGCTCAGAATCCCGAAAAAACGCTTCTAATGGCCAGAAATCGCATTTTAAAGTTGTGATCCCAAATTAAGCTCAGAATCCCGAAAAACGGCTTCTAAAGGCCAGAAATCGCATTTTAAAGTTGTGATCCCAAATTAAGCTCAGAATCCCGAAAAAACGCTTCTAAAGGCCAGAAATCGCATTTTAAAGTTGTGATCCCAAATTAAGCTCAGAATCCTGAAAAAACGCTTCTAAAGGCCAGAAATCGCATTTTAAAGTTGTGA
This sequence comes from Uranotaenia lowii, assembly GCF_029784155.1. Classification (NCBI taxonomy): domain Eukaryota; kingdom Metazoa; phylum Arthropoda; class Insecta; order Diptera; family Culicidae; genus Uranotaenia; species Uranotaenia lowii. The sequence continues at coordinate 14,530,534 of NC_073691.1, read as the reverse complement.
TCCCAAATTAAGCTCAGAATCCCGAAAAACGGCTTCTAAAGGCCAAAAATCGCATTTTAAAGTTGTGATCCCAAACTAAGCTCAGAATCCCGAAAAACGGCTTCTAAAGGCCAGAAATCGCATTTTAAAGTTGTGATCCCAAATTAAGCTCAGAATCCCGAAAAACGGCTTCTAAAGGCCAAAAATCGCATTTTAAAGTTGTGATCCCAAATTAAGCTCAGAATCCCAAAAAACGGCTTCTAAAGGCCAGAAATCGCATTTTAAAGTTGTGATCCCAAATTAAGCTCAGAATCCTGAAAAAACGCTTCTAAAGGCCAGAAATCGCATTTTAAAGTTGTGATCCCAAATTAAGCTCAGAATCCCGAAAAACGGCTTCTAAAGGCCAGAAATCACATTTTAAAGTTGTGATCCCAAATTAAGCTCAGAATCCCGAAAAAACGCTTCTAAAGGCCAGAAATCGCATTTTAAAGTTGTGATCCCAAATTAAGCTCAGAATCCCGAAAAACGCTTCTAAAGGCCAGAAATCGCATTTTAAAGTTGTTATCCCAAATTAAGCTCAAAATCCCGAAAAACGGCTTCTAAAGGCCAGAAATCGCATTTAAGTTGTGATCCCAAATTAAGCTCAGAATCCCGAAAAACGGCTTCTAAAGGCCAGAAATCGCATTTTAAAGTTGTGATCCCAAATTAAGCTCAGAATCCCGAAAAACGGCTTCTAAAGGCCAGAAATCACATTTTAAAGTTGTGATCCCAAATTAAGCTCAGAATCCCGAAAAACGGCTTCTAAAGGCCAGAAATCGCATTTTAAAGTTGTGATCCCAAATTAAGCTCAGAATCCCGAAAAACGGCTTCTAAAGGCCAGAAATCGCATTTTAAAGTTGTGATCCCAAATTAAGCTCAGAATCCCGAAAAACGGCTTCTAAAGGCCAGAAATCGCATTTTAAAGTTGTGATCCCAAATTAAGCTCAGAATCCCGAAAAACGGCTTCTAAAGGCCAGAAATCGCATTTTAAAGTTGTGATCCCAAATTAGGCTCAGAATCCCGAAAAATGGCTTCTAAAGGCCAGAAATCGCATTTTAAAGTTGTGATCCCAAATTAAGCTCAGAATCTCGAAAAAACGCTTCTAAAGGCCAGAAATCGCATTTTAAAGTTGTGATCCCAAATTAAGCTCAGAATCCCGAAAAACGGCTTCTAAAGGCCAGAAATCACATTTTAAAGTTGTGATCCCAAATTAAGCTCAGAATCCCGAAAAACGGCTTCTAAAGGCCAGAAATCGCATTTTAAAGTTGTGATCCCAAATTAAGCTCAGAATCCCGAAAAAACGCTTCTAAAGGCCAGAAATCGCATTTTAAAGTTGTGATCCCAAATTAAGCTCAGAATCCCGAAAAAACGCTTCTAAAGGCCAGAAATCGCATTTTAAAGTTGTGATCCCAAATTAAGCTCAGAATCCCGAAAAACGGCTTCTAAAGGCCAGAAATCGCATTTTCAAGTTGTGATCCCAAATTAAGCTCAGAATGCCCGAAAAACGCTTCTAAAGGCCAGAAATCGCATTTTAAAGTTGTTTTAATGCTCAGAATCTCGAAAAAACGCTGTTTTTCTTTTATAGCTGTTAAAACTGGAACGTGACAAATCCTCAAATTGTTTTTGTAATTTGATCTTTCAGACAATTTTAAACATTATCCCTCATAAAAACTCAAGCTTGTCGCCCAAACCGGCAAAAATATTACAGCAGGTTTCCCATTCGGAAAAAACTGCAACGAATCAGAAAGCAAAACACGAAACCGAAAAACGAGGCGCCACCCCTGCCAGCTTGGCTGCCAGTTTTTTTAATTCTTGCATTTTACCTTCAAAGCACGTGTCCACCCACGACAAAACCGCATCACATCGGAAGGCAGGGAGGATTTGTTTTGATTGAATCTCCTTTTTGACCGACGAAAGGTGGCGCAAAAGCCGGTTGTTGTCGAGCCATCGAAGCACGTGTAGGACGCGAAGTTAATAGAAGGCGAATGTAGGGGGAAACGAAGGAAGAATGCTCCAAAAATCCGAAACCGACCACCAAAATCCATCAAGGGTATCGATTTTCCTCCCGTTTGTCAGATTCTTGGAGCATGCGCCTTAACGTAGGCAACCTCTGGATAGGTATGGAAGGCTCCCTACGGAAGCGAGACATTCAGCAGAAGTGGAAAAAATGGCGTCAAAGTAAGTCGTGTTTAGAGGTGCAGTTGAATCGCGTTCGAGGATTTTTATGGGAAAATCTTTGATTTGGGGTTGATTTTTGGCTGATTTCCGGTTACTGGAAGGCTGTTCTAGCGATGGATAATGTGAGTTTTGTGCGATTTGGGGTGGGAAAGAATTTGTGATTGAATTTACTGGCACAGCCCTTTGTGTGATTGGACCCAAAAGGATTGGAAAACATCTGCAGTCATTAAAATTGGGGAATTTCTCGTCTCAGTTTGAGTTTTGATGGGCTCGGGGCATATTTCAGTGAAGTGTTGCTGGCAAGATAGTGTAAAATTAGGTTAGAATGAGTTAATATTAATCTCCATATGGAAAACAGAAGCAAACGCCTACTTTAAGGCGTTTTCGTGCAGAGGACAAAGGTGAAGAAGATGCTAACTCGTTTTGGTGTTTTTTCCCCTTTTTCCGACTGCACACTGGCAGGAAAATCGATAAAAGCCCCGTTTGAGGATTCTATTTATTGCTGTAACCCGAGACGACCGCAAATCTTGGTGCAGTTTTGCAAACAAACATTCTAGAAGGAGAAGGACGAGGACGAGGACAAGCCATAAGGACGTTCCACAGAGGCCAACATTCAGCACAGAGAAAAAAAAAACAGTCGCAATATGAGCTGAGTACAAGTGTACTCATGCCTGGAAGAGTACAAATCATACCGAAAATAAAATCAACAACAACAATAACAAAACCAATTTAGTACGGAGCACACCGCGAGATAAATTTCGAAAGGCAAGAATTTAGACACGCAACCCCAAGCCAGACCATGGAAGAGCTGCTGTTGACCATCGTGAAGGAGGCAAACGGAAGCAAGCAGCAGAACTTGAAACAGGCCGCACAAATCGCACACGGTAGGTGTTGTGGTGACTCATCGCCGAAGAAGAGGAAGAAGTACTCCCCTTTTCTTCCGCAGCGAATTAATGCTCCAACAACAATCGTGATCATAAATAACTTCCCCCCGTTTTCTGATTTTGGTGGTTTCGGTTTTTTTTCTCTCACTCTCTATTTCTTCAGATAAACTGCTGCGGCAGCATGGCATCCATCGGGATCCCTCGTACGAACTGCGATCGGTTTGCTTTACCGCCCTGCAGATGGCGTTGGACACCAAACGGCCAAAGTTTATCACCTACGGGCTCAACGGGCTTCATGTAAGTTTAATGTGCTATGTACCTTTACCTTTATTTGATTGAGAAGATGTTACTTCCTTGAAACGAACGACTTTGGCTTTACCAATAACAAAACATGAACGTCGGAATGAGATATGATGTTATTACCTCCTGGGCAACTTCCTATACCACATTTCGAAAACCGAGAAGAGTCGATGCAAACTTTGGATTAATGAAAGCAAATTCACTCGTGATGGGAAAAAGGGATAGAAAACTTGACACTTTTGGCAATTTTTTTTAAACTTTACCTTATTTTCAAGATCTGCTGCTTACAAGTTTTTTTTATTTACAACACGTGTTTTATTTTCGCATGCTGTGATGCAAAAATAGCATTACTTCTATCACATGCGGCTGAAATGGAAACAGTGCTGTAGGAAAAAATACACCCAAAACTGTTGAAATCATTTTTATATAGTAAAATTTCAAAATCTTCTACAAGTGTCAAAATTTCTACCACTTTTTCCCTACACGAGTGGACTTGCTCTAAGACATTTTAAATATTTTTATCGATGATACACAGTATACGGAAATTGCTAAACTTTCTATTTTTTTTACCGAAATCCTAACAGTCGGTAATCCGTTCGTAAATTTTTCCATGGCATAGAAGCTGTCAAATATTACAGACCTTTTTTGGTAAAAAAAAAACTACCGAAACTCGCCTGGAACCATCTGTCAATTCCGAAATTTTGGTTATGTTGAACCAAAAACTTACAAAGTACGATTAGGGTAGAGGCCCTGACAACGGCTTAAGGAAGCTTTTTTCATTACTTCAATAGAATTTCCTTCCATGTTGGTTTAAAACTGACATTTATTCATTGAACTATATTCCTAGTTTTGGATTTATCACCGCGATTATTTGTTCTTCGAAATTATCGACGTTTTTCGGTGCGTTTTAGTAATAATAAAACAGATTTACCAGTTGTCCATACGTTTCGAGCTACTTTGGCATTCGCTCCTCCTCAGTGGACACTAAAATTATATTTTACTTTTTAACATTAAACGTTAAATCTAAATTTTTAATTTTAACTTACAATTGACTGGCCATCGTCTAAACTATTTTGATTTTGAACAGTTTGTTTTTTGTTGAAAACGCAGGTTTCAGTGGTGGAATAGAGTTATCTTTATTCATGTTTCGTCTGTGAGGTCAGTAGAATACAACTATATTAATTAGCGATAGCTAATTGTCACTTTCCACTTCTTATATTCCCTAACCGGGAAAGTACTCATTTCTCAATGATTTCTTTGATATTCTTACCCAGAATATCTGGCAACACTGTTGTGTTACCACAAACCTAAGTTGAGTTGTTTGGCTTCACAGTGTGATGATGTAAACATTTATACCGTGTTTATCACCATCAGCTGTCATCATCAATCATCACCGCTATTGTTTCAATTGCGAATTGACTCAAAGCATGCGGAATAGACTGCCTCAAAGTTGTATGGGAAATTCAAAACCTGTTAAATGTTGTGCGCTGCAGGCTTAAATTGATCCTAGGCCTAGTTCAAGATCTCATGCCAAATTTGGGCCAGATCGGATCACGGGAAGGGGTCGCTCAACGAGCTTGAAGTTTGTATGGGATTTTAAGACATTTCGGTTCGGGAGAAACATGAAAATCCAGTTGTTCATCAATAACTTTGGTTCCCGTTGGCCGATTTCTTTTAAAAACGAGTTTTCTTATAGCCTAAATTATGACAAATATTTCATCCTAAGACTGCATATCGATAAGAGTTAAGATAAAAAAGTTATAAGGCTTCAAAAATGGGCCAACTTTTTTTACGGTGGTATTCATCACTGTTAATGAGGCGTCAATATGTTGTTCGACCGCCACGACTCATTACCAGTGATGAATACCATCCTTAAAAAAGTTAGCCCATTTTTGAAGCCTTATAACTTTTTTATCTAAACTCTTATCGATATGTAGTCTTAGGATGAAATATTTGTCATAATTTAGGCTATAAGAAAACCCGTTTTTGAAAGAAATCGGCCAACGGGAACCAAAGTTATTGATGAACAACTGGATTTTCATGTTTCTCCCGAACAAAATGTCTCAAAATTCCATACAAACTTCAGGCTCGTTGAGCGACCCCTTCCCGTGATCCGATCTGGCCCAAATTTGGCATGAAATCTTGTACTAGGCCTAGGATCAATTTTAGCATGCAGCGCATAACTTTTTCAAAAGTGGGGTCATTTGGGGCACTCTAATGCGGAACCAAAACAAACTGTTTTGGTTTCGCCGACGGAGCGGCAGGTTTTCTCTGCTGATTCTTCCGAAAACCGTAAGTATCAACAGTTTTGTTTTGCGTTTACATTTGTTTGCCAGTGTCTGTGTCAATTTTGCGATTATGGGGTCGTAAGCGGTCTTAAAATTTAACGAGTCTCTCTGCCTATTAACGACATTATTGTCACCTCTCAATTTGATGTCAAATGTTTTGGCAGTTATTCTAGCATTGTATCCAGTAACTCTTTCCAATATTTTGATATTTTCAAAATCAAAAATGTGTCCAGTTTCTAGACAGTGCTGTGCTAAACCTGAACTTATTTGTTTTGTGGATACATTTGTCTCGTGTTGCTTCAAACGTTTTTCTTAAAACTGGCTCGTTTCTCCTACATATGATTTACTACATCCTCTATATGTTATTTCGTAAACAACATTTATGTTTTAGATCTTCGGAATCTTGTCCTTGGTTTTTGTGAAAATCATATTTTTACCTTGTCTAATGGCTGAAAAGCGACGTTGATATCTAATTGCTTTAAATATCTGGACAATTTTTCTCCCAAACCAGCACAGTACGGAATGGTTACAAAATGTTTCATACTTTTACTGGACACGCTTAAGCTATTGTATAATATTGCTGCACAGGAACGAGGAAGCAGTTAACGTTACCGTGGCAGAATGCAACCCACATCATAATGTCGATCGGTCAGTAATCTTCCGAATGATACCGATTACTTTGCATCATGGAGGAAAGGCGGTTCAAACTTTGGCGTTCCTGGACGAGGGAGTTTCAACAACACTTGTTGAGAGCTCTCTAGCAGATTCGTTGGGCGTCGAGGGAACTTCGGAACCCCCGGTCATCGTGTGGACAGGAAATGTTAAGCGGAATGAAGATAGTTCGAGGAAAATCTACCTGCTGGTATCTATCGTGGATTCTCGTAGAAAGTTCATGATGTCGTCTGGACACACTGTCGGAGAATTGAAGCTGCCTCTACATAGGACCTGTTACAGAAGCATCGTAGAAAAATACCACCACTTAGACGGAGTTCCTTTGTCGAGTACCAAAATGGAAGTTCCCAGAGTTCTTATAGACCTCGACAACCTACATCTTTTCGCCCCTCTGGAGTCCAAGGTTGGTGCCCCGGGAGAACCGATAGCCGTACGTTCAGTGCTGGGTTGGACAATCTACGGTCCTGATTCGAGACTGGAGCAGCAGCAGCATCACTATTTGAACCATCATCTTGTTCAAAGCTTGAACAATCGTCAGCTTCACGATCTGATGGCGGAGCAGTACGCTCAGAAGGAGCTTCATGTAGCACAAGGCAACCCCATAGAATCGGAGGAAATCCGGAGGGCCCGTGACAGGCTTGAATCGACAACTGTCCGAGTAGAAGACCGCATCGAAACGGGGCTTCTTTGGAAGCAGAAGCCTGTTTTTCCAGATGACTATCCGATGGCGCTGAACCGACTGAAGAGCCTGGAAAGACGTTTTCAACGAGAGCCGCATATGAAACAGAACGTGAACCAGCAGATTGAATACTACCTGACCAAAGGCTCCTGTCATAAGGCCACGGCAGAAGAGCTGAATAGTACCAATCCTTCTTCCGTGTGGTATCTTCCTCTCAATGTCGTTCTGAATCCTAAGAAACCGCATAAGGTACGTTTGGTGTGGGATACGGCGGCCAAATCGCAGGGTGTTTCTCTCAATTCTTGCCTGCTCAAAGGCCCCGATCTATTGGCATCACTTCCGGCGGTCATCAGCAAGTTTCGAGAGCGACGAGTTGCAGTGGGAGGTGACATCAAAGAGATGTACTATCAGCTCAGGATTAGAGACGCAGGCAAGCAGGCGCCAAGGTTTCTTTTCCGGTTCCCGGAAGACGATCATCCTACCGTTTTCGTCATGGACGTGGCCACCTTCGGCGCTGTCAGTTCTCCATGCTCGGCGCAATACGTCAAGAACTGCAATGCCCAGCAGTTTTCCACTCGTTATCCAGCAGCAGCACAGGCTATCGTTCACCGCCATTATGTCGATTACTACTACGACAGCTTCGACACCGAAGAGGAAGCCATCGAGCGAACCAGAGAGGTACGTTGGGTCCACTCGAAAGGTGGATTCGAGATCACCAACTGGACGTCTAATTCTACAGCTGTTCTTCAAAGTTTGGCAGTGGGTGGTGGCTCCAGAGAGTCAATCCATTTGAACCAAGACAAGGTGACGGATTACGAACGAGTTCTCGGCACCATGTGGGACACACAGAACGACGTGTTTTCCTTTGCGGTACCCACAAACGCAGCAGCTACAGAGGCAGGACCACCGAAGAAAAGGGGAGTCCTGAGCACGGTCATGTCGCTGTTCGATCCAATAGGCCTGTTGGCTCCATTTACGGTGTTAGGAAAGATGCTCATTCAAGACCTGTGGCGAGCGGGTTGCGACTGGGATCAGCGAATCGACGCAGAGTGTCTAGATAAGGGGCGACAGCGGGTCGCAATGTTTTCTCTGGTCGTGTGTGTTCAGATTCCACGATGTAACTTTGGATCGACACCTTCTGACCGATTTGGCCCAATACAGCTACATATCTTCAGTGATGTCGGGAAGAATGTGTACGGAAGCGTCGCGTATCTACGGATTTGTGTGGAAAATACTGTAAAATGTTCGTTGGTGATGGCTCGATCGAAAGTAGCACCGATAAAACTTCTTTCCATTCCACGGCTTGAACTGAAGGCAGCAGTCTTGGGAGCGCACCTCAGTCACACCGTTAAGAACAACCATTCCCTTTCCTGTTCATCAAATCTTCTACTGGAGTGATTCTCGAACCGTTCTCTCCTGGATTCAATCCGGCCAACGTCGGTATCAGCCGTTCGTCGGCTTCCGAATCGGAGAAATTCTGAGTCTCTCCAAGCTGACAGACTGGCGCTACGTTCCGACCAAGCTAAATGTAGCAGATTTGCTCATCAAATGGAGTCGTCTTCCGGATCTTTCGAGCGAAGGTTCATGGTTTCGTGGCCCGGAGTTCCTGTACCAGCAGCCGTCGGAATGGCCTCAACCGAATCTTTCCGCTGCGAAAACAAGAACGGAAATCAAAGCAATACACCTATTTCACGGCGTTGCGCTTCCTGTTTGCTTTATCGACGTGGCCAGATTTTCGAAGTGGAATGTTGCTGTTCGCATTGTGGCGTGCATTTTTCGATTCATCTCCAACTGCCGGCGCAAAGCTACTGGCAAAATCGACTCCAAAGCTTAAAAAGCTAATCAAGGTTGAAATTCCCTTTGTAGTTGTTCCGTTGCGACAAGACGAGCATCGATGTGCAGAAAATACTCTCTTCAGGTTGGCTCAGAGCGAGTCGTACAGCGACGAAATCAAGATATTGAAGAAGAATGCAGAATTACCTTTTCAAAATTGGTTTCCACTAGAAAAGTCCAGCCTTCTCTACAAGCTAGTGCCCTTGATCGACGCCGATGGTGTGTTGAGGATGGAAGGTCGTTCTGAAAAGGCAGAGTTCCTCCCTTTCGATCTTCGATTTCCGATAATTATACCAAGATCTCACTACGTTACGGATCATTTAATTCAACAATACCATGAAATACCATGACATGGATATCGAGAGACGGTGAAAAACGAAATTAAGCAACGTTTTGTGATTAGCGGTCTTACCAATTTGATAAGACAAACCGAAAGGAACTGTGGGTGGTGTAAGGTTCGTAAATGTCTGCCGAAGAATCCTCGAATAGCTGCACTTCCTGTACAAAGGTTGACTCCCTTTAAACGTCCATTTAACTTCGTGAGCATTGACAACCTGGGTCCTGTTGAAGTCGTCGTCGGCCGCTGCAGAGAAAAACGCTGGGTTGCGGTGTTCACATGCATGGTTGTTAGAGCGGTGCATTTGGAAGTTGTCCACAGTCTTACCGCACAATCATGCATCATGGCGATCCACCGTTTCATCAGTCGCCGAGGTCCAGCCTCCGAATACTTCTCGGACAACGGGACGAACTTTCGAGGTGCGAGTAAGGAGATAATCCAACGAGTTCGAGAAATTGATGTTGTTTGTGCCGATGAATTTACGACTGCTATCACGAGTTGGCACTTCATCCCACCTGGAACATCCCACATGGGAAGGGCGTGGGAAAGGATGGTGCGCTCGGTGAAGCAAGTCATGACCGCTTTGGACGACGGGCGTCGATTGAACGACGAAATCCTGCTGACTACGCTTGCTGAAACTGAGGACATGATCAACAGCCGGCCCCTTACTCTTGTAACCACGGACTCAGTGATGGGTGCACTTTATCCAAATGTCTTCCTTCGAGGTTTAGATCCCAACGAGCCGCATGAAGTCATTCAACCTACGCATCCAGCAGAAGCACTTCGGGATGCTTACAAGAGATCGCAGCAGCTGTCCGACGAGTTATGGAAGCGGTGGATTAGAGAGTTCGTGCCGACAGTCAACCAACGGTCCAAGTGGTTCTACGAAACAAATCCTCTAAAGAAAGGGGATCTCTCGTATACGTCGTATACGTATACGAAGGCAGTCGACGCAAAGCATGGGTTCGAGGAGTCATCGAGGAGCCGATCGTTTCTGGTGACGGAAGAGTCCGTCAAGCTTTGGTACGCACAACTGGTGATGTTTTTCGACGTGGAATGGCGAATCTGGCGGTAATAGAGATTGCTGACAGAGTCCAGGCGGTGGGTCCAGAGAGTGCCTTGTTGCTTTTTGCTAACAGCAGTATATAGTGTAGCGGAATAGCTCATAACATTTGAAACCGTAGATCTATTCTTCATGAAGCCTTGTTGATATGCAGATAAAATTGGTTTAGCAGCATTATAAAGTATCTCGTATAGTAGTGTTTCAAAAACTATCGACAAGCGACAGAGTATTGAAATGGGTCTATAACTCTCCACTCCATGAATATTTCTCGATTTATGGGTTGGGGTTTTGTCAGCAGCATACTAGGAAATAAAACCATCATTTAGAGATCGATTGAATATAATGCGCAGCGGTTTGGCGAGTGTTTCTTCAATTGCTAGTATAAGACACGGTGGAATACCATCCGGGTCGGGTCCTGTTGTCGGATCATCAGCTTTGAGGGCCGCCAAGACTTCACGGTTGGTTAAAATAGGCTGAGGAAGGTTTATGATAAAGTGAGGCAATGTGTAGTGACATGATTCTTGATATTTAAATATGCACCCGTGCGATATGTTACGCAAGGACCAGGAACGGGGAGATATAACTTAACGTGTTGACGACCGGTTGCGTCCGTAGCAAGCTAAAGAGTTGGTAAATAAAACGTAAATTATAGTGATCATAGTGAAGTGCATTACCATCCGAGAGTTCAGATCCCTACACAATGCTTCGGAACACTCGTTGGCGGCAGGGGGGCTTTGTGAAGAATAAATACTCTAGAAGAAGCAGATCAGAAGATTCACGGGTAGTTTCAGATGACCGACCGTCAAATGAAAATCACGATGGGAAACTGCTGACAGAAAGTTGAGATTTTATGAATTTTCAGAATTTTTATGATCACCGGGGTAACTTTGATCAACATGACATTTTTCCACATAATCATTCATAAATAATTCTTCTAAAGTTAAAATTTCTGAAATCTGTTTTCTACGTCTGAAAGCCTATAAATGAAGTTCAAAATCGGCAATGTATTTGGAATTTTTTGCAGTTAGAAAAATTTAATTAAAATTTTCAAAATTGTCTATATAGTAAAATTGTCAACATAGTCTAAATTGTCTAAATTGCCACAATTGCCAAAATTGTCAAAATCGTAAAAAATGTCGAAATTGTCAAAAATTATTGAACATGTTCTACGTTTTCTTTGCAGAGAATCATCCGAGATGAGCGGTTCTTCTTCGGCTTGGAACCGGAAGACGATTCCCTCTGGTTGCCGGCTCAGCTGCTACGAGCCACATCCGGCATTTCAACCGTCGGAAATGAGGACACCGTCGTAAACGTTCTTCGACTGTTCCTCTCGATGGCCTGCTCCCCAACCTGTACCCTCAACGGACGGCTGCTGATCGAAGTTCTCTCCAAATGCGGCGAATGTTGGGAGAACGGGTCCCGCGCTGTTAAGGCAGCTTCCCTTGCTGCGGGCAGTCAATGTCTGAGGGCATTTTGTACTTTCTTGAAGGATGAGGCCGAGGAGATTTTACGAACGGGACCAGCCGGGATCATCAATATAGGGATGGCTGCGGCCGTCTACAACGAGGTGATTCCGGTGATGCAGTGGCTTTGTAGTAGATTGATCGAACCCAGCACCGGAAGTCCGAAGCGGACTGATTCCCAGGGTTCGCTGTATCTGATGGAGTGTATATTGACACTGGTGACCGCGCTTCCACCGGATGTTCATTCTAACCCACATTTTACGGCTTTCCTGTGGCAAAAGTTTTGCCCTACATTGGCGGCTACCCTAGGATCACCAGGGAGGGTGAACATAGATAAGAAATTTACATACAAGTAAGACTTTAGAGTTTGAAGGGTTTGAATCTCTAGTTATTGTGATTTTTTTTAACAGGGATGCTATCCATTTAATTGAGAGCGAACATCGGGGATTCTTCACCAGACCAGGATTGGACGGGCCACAAGCTCGTTGCATCTACTTAACCAGTATTCAACTTTTGAGGATAGCTGGGGCTCAGGGTACTCTTAGACCGATGTTGGAGGCCCTGTTCCATCGGATGTTGCTGCTGCCGATCCCAACAAATCGAGCAGAACCACTGCGATGTGTTCGGGAGATCTTCAAAAGCCCTGAGAGGCTGATTGACCTTTCGGTAATCTTGTATCCGGATAAATCGCAGGGCCAGAGCTGTAGTGACGATATGGCATTGTTTAGACTGTAAGTGACCTTCGAGTATTGCTAAGGATTGATTTATAACTCAGATTTTTCTTATAGCATAATCGATGCAATGGAGGAATGTGCAACGACTTTCCAACACGGTAGCAGCTCCGTTGACAATTCGATGAACTCAAGCGTAGAGTGCATCGTCGCTTTGCTCGAGAGTCTGCAGACACTTTGCTCGGGCCAATTCGACGAATCGATCATAAGCGAACGCGTTACGGATGCAATCAACAATCGCTACTACCAGATTAGGGAGGCAGACTATACCGGACCCTTGACATATCAATCAATGGCCAGGCTTCCGGCTCCGTATCGGGATGCGGTTGCTGAGCTACGTCAAAGTGGTTTCGAAACTTCTTCGGAATCAGAAGTAGATCAAGAGCAGCAGATAGACCCCGAAGCGGGATCGCTAGGTTCCGGTGACACCGAGGGACCAGAAGATGAGGCGCACTCGTCAAGCGACGACATCTCGTCGAAGGCCGAAGGAAACTGGCCGTGGGCACATTTGGAAGAACCACCTCATATCCGTTCCGATGTTGATTGCGATCGGCACCATGCCAGGGAGTTTGCCAAAGTGCTTACCAATGATCTTGTTCCAAACTTGCTCAAGTTCAAAGCATCTGTCGAAGTGGACGAAGCGATCCAAGAATTTGCTTCCAACATCTGTCAGCAAAACAGTCTCAACTATTCGGATTACGAGTACAATCTGACGGCCTTGAACGCTGACGGTATATATCTGGCGACGTATTCGGCCTTGCTGTTAGCCCTACAGCTCATGAAGGCTGGACACTACGACGAAAACCATGATCCGATTTTGATTCCACTATCCGAACAACAGTTCGTAACATCCGTCCAAAACGCCGGAGTACTGGTCTACCTTAGCTCTGCCTGGCTTCGAGAACTGTATCAATGCGTATTGGCTACCAACCCCATTGCAACCCTGAAAGTTGTTGAAAACACCGATGGATCACACTGCGCCCTCGTAGACATGCTATACGATGCCGGGGGAATTGGACCAACCCAAATGCTCTCAGATTGGCAACGACTCCAGTCCGTAGTTAGAGTCCAGAGTGAGCCCAATGCCAAGCAATTGGCAGCAAGGAAATTGGCTCGACGACTTCTTACATGCTGCTGGGACTCGATGGTTACCGTATTGACGGCAGGGTTGGGTGAGGTCGACGACTCCCGCACAGCTCGACTCATGAAACTTTCCAAGAAAACACTCCGAGTCAAAAAGAAATCCCGTTGCGCAGGGGAAGCCCTCTACGCCCTCAGCTTGGAAGGTCTTCACGCAGCCGCTACCCTCAGCAACTCCCTTAACCTTCAACATCTGGCCGGGAAAATCCTAAATCTAATCGCGACCAACGTATGTCAGAATTCGGGACCCAAGATCCCTGCCAGCCAGGCTCTGTCGATGGATGTTGTCCTTTCGGGAGGCCTGGAGCTGGGATCCCATTCGGCCGATTGCTGGCTGCCGGTGTTTTCCGTTTGTCGACATGTGACCCAGCTGGAGCATGACCTGTTCAGTTCTCAGAACGCAGCCATGAACAATGCTTCGAGTGTTGCCGGTAATGGAAAGGAATCCGATTCACCGAGTAAATCCAACTCGCTTACCGATAAGCTGAACCTCTCTGCGTACCCGATCGATGAGGATGAAACATGGTGAGTTGTTGAATCAACGATAACTCTAGACTTCATATGAAACCCAAAAGTCTTTGAAAGCTGTTGGGGTTTAAAATAAACCCAAATGGTAACCTGATGAATTCATATCAACCATAAGGGCTTGAAAATAATCCGTCGATTTTCAAAAATGATAAAAATTACAAAAATGACAAAAATGATAAAAATGACAAAAATGACAAAAATGACAAAAATGACAAAAATGACAAAAATGACAAAAATGATAAAAATTACAAAAATGACAAAAATGATTAAAATGACAAAAATGACAAAAATGACAAAAATGACAAAAATGACAAAAATGACAAAAATGACAAAAATGACAAAAATGACAAAAATGACAAAAATGACAAAAATGACAAAAATGACAAAAATGACAAAAATGACAAAAATGACAAAAATGACAAAAATGACAAAAATGACAAAAATGACAAAAATGACAAAAATGACAAAAATGACAAAAATGACAAAAATGACAAAAATGACAAAAATGACAAAAATGACAAAAATGACAAAAATGACAAAAATGACAAAAATGACAAAAATGACAAAAATGACAAAAATGACAAAAATGACAAAAATGACAAAAATGACAAAAATGACAAAAATGACAAAAATGACAAAAATGACAAAAATGACAAAAATGACAAAAATGACAAAAATGACAAAAATGACAAAAATGACAAAAATGACAAAAATGACAAAAATGACAAAAATGACAAAAATGACAAAAATGACAAAAATGACAAAAATGACAAAAATGACAAAAATGACAAAAATGACAAAAATGACAAAAATGACAAAAATGACAAAAATGACAAAAATGACAAAAATGACAAAAATGACAAAAATGACAAAAAATGACAAAAATGACAAAAATGACAAAAATGACAAAAATGACAAAAATGACAAAAATGACAAAAATGACAAAAATGACAAAAATGACAAAAATGACAAAAATGACAAAAATGACAAAAATGACAAAAATGACAAAAATGACAAAAATGACAAAAATGACAAAAATGACAAAAATGACAAAAATGACAAAAATGACAAAAATGACAAAAATGACAAAAATGACAAAAATGACAAAAATGACAAAAATGACAAAAATGACAAAAATGACAAAAATGACAAAAATGACAGAAATGACAAAAATGACAAAAATGACAAAAATGACAAAAATGACAAAAATGACAAAAATGACAAAAATGACAAAAATGACAAAAATGACAAAAATGACAAAAATGACAAAAATGACAAAAATGACAAAAATGACAAAAATGACAAAAATGACAAAAATGACAAAAATGACAAAAATGACAAAAATGACAAAAATGACAAATATGACAAATATGACAAATATGACAAAAATGACAAAAATGACAAAAATGACAAAAATGACAAAAATGACAAAAATGACAAAAATGACAAAAATGACAAAAATGACAAAAATGACAAAAATGACAAAAATGACAAAAATGACAAAAATGACAAAAATGACAAAAATGACAAAAATGACAAAAATGACAAAAATGACAAAAATGACAAAAATGACAAAAATAACAAAAATGACCAAATTGACAAAAATGACCAAAATGACAAAAATGACAAAAATGACAAAAATGACCAAAATGACAAAAATTAAAAAAATTAAAAAAATGAAACAAATGAATAAAATGACAAAAATGACAAAAATGACAAAAATGACAAAAATGACAAAAATGACAAAAATTACAAAAATGACAAAAATGACAAAAATGACAAAAATTACAAAAATGACAAAAATGACAAAAATGACAAAATGACAAAAATGACAAAAATGACAAAAATGACAAAAATGACAAAAATGAAAAAAATGACAAAAATGAAAAAAATGACAAAAATGACAAAAATGAAAAAAAATTACAAAAATGACAAAAATGACAAAAAGGACAGAAATGACAAAATGGACAAAAATGACAGAAATGACAAAAATGACAAAAATGACAAAAATGAGAAAAATGACAATAATGACAATAATTACAAAAATGACAAAAATGAATGACAAATATAAATGACAAAAATAACAAAATCGAAAAAATTACAAAAATGACAAAAATGACAAAAATGACAAAAATGACAAAAATGACAAATCGAAAAAATTACAAAAATGACACAAAAATGACAAAAATTACAAAAATTACAAAAAGTACAAAAATCACAAAAATGACAAAAATGACAAAAATTACAAAAATGACAAATATGACAAATATGACAAAAATGACAAAAATGACAAAAATGACAAAAATGACAAAAATGACAAAAATTACAAAAATGACAAAAATGACAAAAATTACAAAAATGACAAAAATGACAAAAATGACAAAAATGACAAAAATGACAAAAATGACAAAAATGACAAAAATGACAAAAATGACAAAAATGACAAAAATGACAAAAATGACAAAAATGACAAAAATGACAAAAATGACAAAAATGACAAAAATGACAAAAATGACAAAAATGACAAAAAAGACAAAAATGACAAAAATGACAAAAATGACAAAAATGACAAAAATGACAAAAATGACAAAAATGACAAAAATGACAAAAATGACAAAAATGACAAAAATGACAAAAATGACAAAAATGACAAAAATGACAAAAATGACAAAAATGACAAAAATGACAAAAATGACAAAAATGACAAAAATGACAAAAATGACAAAAATGACAAAAATGACAAAAATAACAAAAATGACAAAAATGAAAAAAATGACAAAAATGACAAAAATGACAAAAATGACAAAAATGAAAAAAAATTACAAAAATTACAAAAATGACAAAAAGGACAGAAATGACAAAATGGACAAAAATGACAGAAATGACAAAAATGACAAAAATGACAAAAATGAGAAAAATGACAATAATGACAATAATTACAAAAATGACAAAAATGAATGACAAATATAAATGACAAAAATAACAAAATCGAAAAAATTACAAAAATGACAAAAATGACAAAAATGACAAAAATGACAAAAATTACAAAAATTACAAAAAGTACAAAAATCACAAAAATGACAACAATGACAAAAATTACAAAAATTACAAAAATGACAAAAATGACAAAAATGACAAAAATGACAAAAATGACAAAAATGACAAAAATGACAAAAATGTCAAAAATGATAAAAATTACAAAAACTATAAAATTTACAAAAATGACAAAAATTACAAAAATTACAAAAATGACAAAAATGACAAAAATTACAATAATTAAAAAAAATAACAAAAATGACAAAAATGACAAAAACGACAAAAATAATAAAAATGACAAAAATAACCAAAGGTACGAAAATGACAAAAAATTCAAAAATGACACAAATGACAAAAATAACATGAATGACAAAAATGAAAAAATTAACAAAAATAACAAAAATGACAAAACATTCGATCATGAACCTTCAAAACGATTGTCATTTTTATTTCCATCAGTATCTGAAAGCTATTAGGTTTTTTAATTAAACCCAAACGGTAGTCGCTGAAATTCATAGTGTCCATTTCAACCTATTTTACATCTTTGAAAACTCATGGATCATTGAGAAATTGAAGGAGTATTCGGATGGCCAATTGACAGTTTTTAAATTTCGAATTTCTTTCGCTTGTGTTGTGCGTTCTTTTTAAAACGTATTTTAATTTAATGACATTCTTATGTAGAGTTGTTTGGGATAAACATACAGTGAGTTATTATCAGGTTACGGATTCCTCTTTGATTCCCTTTTTCATGCAGCAGTATTCAACAATAACCTTAACTCGTGTCTATTTCCAGTGTGGATGTTTACAGCTTCCTGCAGGCGCCGCTTCCTAACTCGAACGCCAATGTAGCCACCATATTGAAAAACTACTCGGGCAACGACGCAGTCAACCTGTCCCAGGCGGACACCGCTAAGATGTTGTGCGCCCTCTCGCACCAGGCCGATGACCTTTTCTCGAATGCCGCCGAGAGGTTGAGCCTACCCGCACTGCTACAATTTCTTAAGGGCTTGTGCCGAGCCTCGCGGGAGCAACTCTACCGGAACTCTTCCTCCAAGAAGGGGAAAAAGTCATGGTGGTTAGGTCGTCCCTGGAAGGTGAAGAACGATTCGCTCCCACTGTCGCTGCTGCTTCATAGGGTTGGAGATGTGACGTTGAAGGTTTTCCGTGGTCCCCGACCCTTGCTGCACATTTTGAAAGTTTGGGCCATCACTGGACCGCACTTGATGGATGTAAGTTTTGGAATTGATTGTTATTTAATCAAAAGTGGCAGATTGATTTTACGGTTTATTTTGTAGGCCGCTTGCCACAAAGATCGGACGATTTCGAAGAGAGCGATCGAATACATTCACGACATCATAACGGCACTGCTGGTGGAACAATCGGAGCTGCCGCACTTCCACTTTAACGAGGCGCTGCTCAAGCCGTTCGAGAATCTTCTGAGCATGGATTCGTGTGACGTGGATGTGCAGGATCAGATCGTGGGTTGTTTGTACGAGATTGTTGAAGCTCATAGAACAGAGATTCGATCAGGTTGGCGACCTCTGTTTGGAACACTGAGAACCGCTCGGAATCGATCGGTTCATCTTTCGAATATCATTGACATTTTCCACGTGTTCCTGGAAACGGATAACACATTGGTGTTTGCAAATGCTGGGCTCGATTGCATACTTTGTCTGCTTTCGTATCTGGAGATATCTGGAAGTGGAGGTCAACTAGGGGGATCAACGCTTTCGTCCGAAGGCACCACAAACGATGACAATAACATAAGGTCCAGTGATTTTTTATATGACGCGCTCAAGTTCCTGGAGCGCTGTTCGTCCATTCTTAGCTTCATGTATAACATGCCCCAGTGTCCAAATCTGCATTCGACCTACAAGATCAAGGGGATAACGTACACTCACATAATCGATGCCAACATACCGAATTCGATGGAGAACTTCACCTACTTTGGGCAGGATTATCTGCAGAGTAGCAACGAGCAGTACATGATCAGCTACCGATCGTTGCACATTGACAAGGAAACGATCACGAAGATTGACGAGCTGGATAAGCCGAGTGGGGTTTTGAAGGTGTGGTTCCTGCTACTGGATGGGCTGACGAACTCGTTGATCGTGTGTCCAATCGCGCATCAATCGCCAATACTGCAGTCGATTTTTAAACTGTTCAAATCGTTGCTGGTGAATCCGGGAATTGAGTTCGGGTTTTACTGCATCAATCACCTGTTGATCCCGATGATCCAGGATTGGCTGCGATACGTAAACAAAGCGCAAAAGAACTGGTCCTTGATTGAGAAAAACTTCAAACATTGCTGCTGCATGACTACGGATTTGGTGGTGGAGTTTATCGAGAAGTCACAAACGGCAGGGCTGGAGGATCGAGTTGTGATCGGAAGTGAGCAGCAAAACAGCTATCAGCAGAGTGTGAAGAAGACCAAGTTGACGACCATCGTGAGGCCGGTAGACAATTTGAAGTACAGCAAGATGAGGAAGATGGCGTCGTCGCAGGATGATCAGCTGCCGCCGAGTTTCAGCTGGAAGAAGGAGGAGGAAACGTCTACGGCTACCAAGATACCGACGGCTGCAATTTTAGCGTTGAAGCAGCTACTCTTGGTGTTGATCGAGTGTTCGGCTCAGTCACAGGAGACGATCGCGAGAGTTGGGGTGAGCTGCATGAAGCATATAATTTTTTCGACGGGGCACATTTTCAACGAGGATCAGTGGATGGTTATTACTTCGGCGATTCATAGGGCCAGCACCGTTACGATGGCCCCGTTGAGGCAGTTGATCTTCGCGTTCAACGAGAATTCCAATAGCTTCTATGGGGACTGCGCGAATGTTAAGGTGGCTGCGAGACGGGATAGTACGCTGGATGAGCTGCAGCGGGTGCATTCGCTGGCTCAGCAGGTGTTCTTGATGGATAATCAGCGGGACGTGTTGAGTTCCAAGATCAATGGTAATGTTGGGGGAGTTGGGAATGGAAGTTCAGGGGGGATGAGCACGGATGATCGGTCTTACTCTTTCCTGCTGTATCCGTTGAATTGTAATACTAATATGACGCAGTCGTGCTCGGTAACAGGTGGAGGTATAAGTGCTTCTTTGCAAGGTAATGGACTCAATTTGGACAGTTATATCATAAGGATACCGTATCGGAACTTAGTAGTGGGGCTGCTGGCCAGTCAGATGCTGTTGCAGCTGATCGCGAATATCCTGTTGAACGGACTGACTAATGTCCCGAATGAGCTTAATTCGTGCATGTACAATGGGGGTGATACCTCGGGGAGTGGAACTTCCAAGGCTTTGTTCCAGCTGGGATATCGCAGCAAGGAGGTCCTGCTGAGGAGTTTGAAGCAGTTTCTTGTTTGTTCGTTGGATTTTGATCAACGACCTGGTTTAAAGTTCTTGATCCAGAAGGTTTCAAACATTGATAATGCAGCTAACCTCTACAAACAAATGACTTCTTCGTGGATCATCAACTATATGACGCTGGTGGATGTGTACATCAACAATATTCGGGCGTACGACTTGAACGAAGATGACATCAAGTACATTCTGGATTCGTGTAACCACATGACCGCAGCCAGTCAACAATGGAAGAAGAATGAGAACTTCGTTCACTACTTGCTAGCTCTGAGGGATTTGTGGGACTTGATCGCGGAGCATTTTATTCATAATTTGGACCGAAACGGTAACGATGGTCTACCTATTACGCACATTGTAGAGAATAAGATGGAGAAATATGAGCGTTTCGACGACAAGCTAGACTGTTCAGGTGGTGAAGATGATCAAACAAGCCCTAAGGGATCCCCTAAAGCGATGTCCCCCTATCACGACGAAGCTCAAGAATCGGAACCCGAGTCACCGTCCAAAAGTGATGAAGAAAGTGTCTCCGTATCGACAATCGTTGGAGGAGGTCAGCTACGCAAGAACCCCTTCAACATTTCTGCGAACCAGCAGCAGCACATCCAGCATCAGCAACAACTGCAGCATCAGCAGCAACAGCAACAATCGATTTCGCCGGAAATCGAACAGCAACGCACGATCAGCATCCAGAAGGACTCACTCTGCAAACGCTCGTCCATGAAACAGCTTATCGTGGCATCGATGGAGCTGCTCAAGTTGCTCCCCGAGGACCAATCCGAACTGCTTAAACTTTTGCTAACACCCCGCATCCGTGAAGCCTTCCGCGCAGTTCAGGAACAGGGCAACGGCCTGGCCATGGAGTAGTAGATACTCGACGCCGACGACTATCGTTGACCTAGTATGTCTTAGATGTTTTTCAGTTTCCTGCTGCGCGGGTCACCCTGTACGTAATCCTTCGACTCTCGAACTAACACATATGCAAATTTACATTTCGATGGAAGAATCATGATATAATCGACTAGACTGAAATCGTTTAACAAAAAATATATATATCGCAAATTTACAGACAATGCAAAACTCCTGAATTGAAGTTGAATGGCAGATCATGGAAATCCATATTTTGATGATATATAGCTTTACATGATTTTTACATTTAAGCGTGAAACAAGAAATCATATATATCTATATATATACATACATATTTAAGCCCACGAACAAAAAAAAACTTGTAACTGTTGATATACGCTAAGGAATTTACTGAAACATAAAGTGAACGCTATGTAACCTATATTATAGATCCTCAAGCCACGCCCTCCACACAGCAGCTGTGAATAAAACACGCCACAAACACACTCAAACCCATCCTCATTGAAAAACGCTCAAGTCACCAACACACTGACAAATGCTGCTGCGCAGCCTAAACAAACACGCTCACAATACACTAAAAAGAACAGCCGCTTGCGCCAATTGCACGACAATTTCTCTTCTATAATCTACCTACAGAAAACAACAAACTGACAAACAGAATCAAGCTTACCTTATACGTTATACCAATCATTTGTTGTCATCGTTCAATCAAAGTAAACCCCCTTCCGCGCCGTTGCTACGCAACCGCCACGTGGTTGGCTAAAAAGGGTGTTCCAACTAAAAACGTAAAAAAAACATTCCCCACTTCAAAGTTTCACATATACACTCACACTACTGCTTGCAAAACTTTAAACAGCAAAATAATAATAAAAAAAAAACAAACTACTTACACACTGCTTTCGGATTGATTCATATATTCCAATGGTTGCAAAGCAAAACTGTCGCTTTCCGTCTAACTATCTCTGGCTACTGCAAGTATTTAACCACTAACTTTCACCAACTATATACTCGAAATCGCTCGAACAGCTTTCTCTTGAATTGAATATCAATCGATTAATACCTTTTTATAAAAAAAAACTCGACACTGCGACAAATTTACCGCGTCAGATGCTCGAGTTGTTGAGGGAGTTGTTTTTTTATTTCACTTCTTAAACAAAAAGTCAAACAAAAAATCAACACAATAAAACGGAAAACGGAAGTATTAAAACAGAATCTACAGTTCACGTCAAATCAATAATAGTTACATTATAGTCGATGTTTACCCTTGATCTTTTTCTTCTTCTATTTCCGTTCGTTGGTTCGTTCTCATTCGTTTGCTGTTTGACCAATCAATTAAACAAAGTATTTACTCATTACAACTTAAAAAAAAATACAAACCATTGGTTTCTTTAAAAAAAAACAAACCGATCAAATTGAAAAAAAAAACGTTTTTTGTCTCCCGTCGAATGAAAAACAATTGTGTAACCAAATTCGTTTAAAGGCGGCATGGAACATTAACTTAAAACCAGTATGATAAGCAAAACCATTTAAAATAACGAGACAGCAGTTAGACCGTCAACCAAATACAAACAAAACAAAATGGAAACAAAAAAGTATTTACCGGAGCAAAACAAAAGGAAAACCGAATATAACAAAAAAAAAACAATACTATAAACCAGAACAGGAACAGAACCGTTACATGGACTAGTGAACTAGGTGGGATACGGAGAAGGGGTGCCAGGCAAACAATAAGCAGTTAAAATAAAATACATTCTATATATATTTGTGCAACAATGGTTTTCTAGTTTTTACTAGTGAGTCGTGAATATCACAAAAAGTACTTAATCCATTTCATTTTTTTTTGTAGTAGTTCCATGTAGTTGGGAATTTGACTTGCAATCTATTGTTTTCAAGTCGCTTAGCAGCATATTCTATAAGTCTTTATAGGCATGGTTCTAATCAAAGGTTTGGAGGTTGTTAGGCAAGTACGGCAGAGGTCCAGGGTTTATTTTCTTTTGATATCCAACGCATAGACTATGTGAAAGGTAGCTGTCGTAACCGGTGGGGTTGTCCTTTTCGATGAATCCGAAGCTAGTTCTCCGAGACGCCAATTTTAAGGAATTTCACAACTTACTAGACACTGACGAGCAAAAATGCGATCTGTGCTTTTCTACAATACTTTACCAACTGACGATTTCTCTCCGGGTCATGCTTGTTCTACACTCTCAAAGAACTTGAAACTCTCGACCAGCGATTGCTGTCTATCGATCCCGACACCGCTTGACTTACGTAACGTTCTCTTCACCTAAATTTTCACCCCTTCTCTGTGCTGAACTACCCGCTCACTTTCTCTCATCTAGGTTGCGTTACTTTCGTTACAAATCGATGTTGCTGCCATTTTGAAGTCAAATAGCAACAGTACACGCTAACGTAAGTTTATATTATTTCCAAAACTCGCAGGGATTCCACTGCCATTCCAATGATAATGAATTTGAGCAGAGTGAGTGGTCAATTGCACTTGGTCTTGCAGGAGGTTTAGGTACTCGTGTTTTTTCACCTTTGTTCAAAATTGTTAAATTGAAACTGTCACAAATTTCATAAATAAGAGTAGAACGACTATCGTCAACTTGTTCTCCCCAGACAGTTCCATGTGAATTGAAATCACCCAGGATCAACCTTGGCTCAGGCAAAACTGAACACAGGTTCTCTAGGTGATTTCGATCCACTGCAACTCTCTGAGGCCAGTACAAACTGACAACACATAAGTCCTTACCTCTTATAGTTGTATGACATGCAACAGCTTCAATTCCTCCTGATAAAGGGAGGTGGATTCTATAAAAGGAGTGGCTCTTATTGATCCCCAAAAGCACCCCTCCATAAGAATCGTTGTGATCCAAACGGATAATGTAAAATCGTGGAAAGAGACGTTTGATTGAGAAGAAAGCAATGTTTCAGAAAGGGCAAAAATATCATAACTAGTTTCATGAAGAAGAAATTTGAACGGATCCATATTAGGAATGAGACTACGACAATTCCACTGTAAAACAGTGATATCTCCGACCTCTGGACGTAAATTAGCCGTCGAGAGGGATAAACACTGAAAGAAGGGGCTAAGTTTGCATCAATTACTTTAAAAATGTCTTTACTACAGGTAGCATTGAGGTTACAATTCCTGACCGATTCTGATGCGTTGAAAAACGTGAATACACCAATCAAAATGTCAGACAACTTGAACAGTCCCGAATGAACAGTTGGTTCTGACAAAAGTACATTAGTTTTTGGGGTCTTTGAAGTCGTCGGAATTTCTGGTATATTTTGGGGTGCAAATTTCATGGAGAATCCTGGAGGAACAAGTTTTTCTTTTAAAGATGTAGTCGGTTTTCGCCTAACTTTAATAGGAGAGCTAATGGTTGCAATTTTTTTTTTGGAACCCTGGGGTTCTTAGAAGCAGGTTTTGCGCGTTTCCGGGAGTTTGCTAAAAAAATAACCGGTTGATCTTGATCAGTGGATTCATTATCTTCACTGTCAACTGGCAGCACTGAAAAAATGTTAGTGGACTTAGGTTGTATCGGAGGCGCCGCGCTCTTCAAAATGGCGGCATAGGAACGTTTTGTCGTTCCTTTAAAGAGCGCTTTTGACTATCCCAGCGACTCTTAAATGCCTCGCACAAGGAGCTATCATGGGGTGAGCCCCCGCAAAAGACACATTTGTGTTCAATTGCTGAGCGCGCTCGAACCCCATGATGCTCCCCGCATTGGGGACACCGTTTCTTGTTACAGCAGTGCGAGGCAGTGTGCCCCAACTTGATGCAACTTTTGCAATCCATTACGCGAGGCACAAAGAGCCGCACAGGAAGCATCAACACTCCGTCAATCAAGACGTAGAGAGGGAGGACGGTACCCGCAAAGGTCACTCGGAATGAGGCTGAAGGCGAGTACTTTTTAACTCCGTTTACGACGGTGGCAGTTTGGAGTTGGCGACAATCCAAGATATCAACCGAAGTCGAATCAAGGTTCCTGAACTTACCAACGCCCTTGGACTTAACGTACTCTTCCTTCAGACTCATTTCTGTGATCACACCCTCGATTTCTACGTCTCGTGACGGAATATAGACGCGATACTCTAAATCTTAGAAATTGCTGGCTACAATTTCATTCGCGGTCTTCCGGTTGCCCACAACAACGCGCAACTTATTAGGCCGCACCTTAGTTACGCTGGATACAGAGGACCACCTTGCCAGATCTTTCGTGATCTGAACTACATTTAGGTGCTTACCATTTTTTTTGGGCCGGATGAAAACCAACCAAGGGCCAGAGAAAGCTGAGCCTTCTACGTATTTTCGGAGCCGGGTTGTTTTATCCTTCGCTGTGGATGATGAGGAATCGTCATACATCTGAGAATGGTTCGCATTTGAGGGATATCAGGCTCATCCGAATCCTCCAAATGCTCCTCATTCTCATACATCAAACCCTTTTCATCCATAAATGAAGGGTTTAACCCCCCGCCTTCGTTCATATTTTCCAACGGAGACACTAATGCCTTCCGTTTGGAAAATACGAACGAAGCACTTCATTATCGAAAGCACAAAAAAAGGGAAATAGATAGGGTAGAAAAAGAGAAAAATGAGAAATTACCAACTTGTTTCGTAGCTCGTAAACGATGATTTCGTTCAGTGTCAACGATGATCCCGATTTCGAACGTCAACAATGGCCGTCCACCACGTGGTTTTCTTCTGGTCAATTGAATAACACTCCTATAGTACTGCCTGTCCGC
This sequence comes from Uranotaenia lowii, assembly GCF_029784155.1. NCBI lineage: Eukaryota > Metazoa > Arthropoda > Insecta > Diptera > Culicidae > Uranotaenia > Uranotaenia lowii. Next base: position 14,504,406 of record NC_073691.1, on the reverse strand, counting down.
CTGTTGATCAGAATGCAAATTGTCTTCAATTCGTGGTCACCTTGATTAATTGGTTCCCCGATAACGGCAATCAAAGTCCGAATTATTCGAGCTTCCAAAAAAAATCCAGCCGCTCTTACGGTAGACTGAATCCGGATGAGTCCCGCTGCTTGGAAAGAAGATTCCTTTTCCGATGCTGCCGCTTATTGTGTAATCGCACGCACGGGCTATTTTTAGTTGCACCACAAAACTTCATGAATTAACTTTGAAAACTTTTCTCGAGCTTCACCAAGTGGAGGAAAAAAAGACGACCTCTCACAACAAGTGATGTGAGACGAAATGAGGGATGTAGCTAGAATGTGTTGTGAATATGGATATAATTTTCAAGGGCCAGTCTTCAGTTTACACCCTTCTGTTTTGCAGCAGCTAGGCCCTCATGATTCCCTGACTTTGCCTCTCTATCCTTCCGTTGGACTGCGCGCTTAGGGGGATAGATTTCCTGACCTTCAAGCCCTTATCTTCCCAGTTGGTTATGAACTCCTTACTTTGGAAGGGAGGTCCATTATCTGTTTGGATAATTAGTGGAAGACCCAAGGTAAAAAAGATTCTACATACAGAGCAAGGTTGGTACTTCTAGCATCAAAGAAAGAAATCTCGAATACATGTCGACTTAGCAATTCTCCTGACCCACAGCCAGGGACTGCTAAAAAGTCCGCCTGCAGAAAATCGTTCCACCGCCCATACTACCACCAAAGCCTCTTTTTGGGTATAGGGGTATTTACATTCTCTTTCCGTCAAAGATTTCGATGTACATGCGATGATGCGTCGCTCCTGGTTAGTATTGAACTGTAGTAAAACGGCTCCCAATCCGATCGGAGAAGCATCGACAGACAGTTCAGTTCGACCTTTACACTCAATATAACCTGAACGGGAGATATTTTTGAATACGTCGTGCTTTAAGTATTCAAACCCTTCCTCCTCTTCTGGGCCCCAATAGAAGTATTCCGAGTTAGCCAACGTCCTGCCTCGTTCTGTGATTCAGGTTTTCAAAAGTTTTGGATAGCACTGAGCTTGTCTTGTATTCGCATTCCATCATGTGACAGTCTGCCAATTGCATGTATTTTGCTCTGTAAAGACGGACATTATGTTCTTTAGAGCGCCGTAATACAATTTTCAAGATCCGGTCGTGTTCTAACGTCATCCAAGTAATTTTGGGAACCAGGACGTCCATGTAAAACAACTGTCTGCATTCTGCAAAGCCTCCTGGAATATGTCTGGGGCATTAGTGAGTCCAAAACATTGCCTTTCAAAACGGTATGTCCCATTGCCAGCGAAAAAAATTATCAAGTGTCTTGAGTCCTCTGGCAGTTCAATGTGGAAGTACGTGCTAGTTATATCTAAAGTGGAAAACCCACACCCCCCCCCCAGTGGAACTTTGCCCCATCTAAATCCGCAATAATGGATTCATGTGTCGGCATCTTGGGTTCGTATAATGGCTTTGTTAGGACTTCTTAAATCAACCACTAGCCTTAAGTCGCCCTTACCTTTTGGTACGACCAGTAGGGAAGAGCAAAAAGATTTATCCATCTCGTTTTTTACGCATTCAGTTATGCCTGCTTCCAGCAATTCTTGTAGTCTTCTTTCCGTTTCGTTTTTAAAAGCTGGAGGGATATTTGTATAAACACACCTTGATGGTGGTTTGCTGGTATCGTGAGCTAGCGAAACTGGTCCCATGTTAAACTTAGGGAATTCAGACGACATAACTGAGAACATTTCGCCCGCAAACAATGAGCCTATTGTCTGTTGTAAAGAAGTTTGAATAGGTACACTCAAACCCATCCGAAGAACACGGTAGCGATCCGCGGTACTTCGGCTCATAAGAGGTCTTGCCATGGGGACAACATAAAATTTTTCGAACATGACGTCAGACTATTAACCAGTCTTGGAAACGAAAGACGCATTTCGAGTGGATTTATTAGGACAAAAAAAAATCAAAACTACGACAGTGTCTGAGTGAACAGCTGAGTTGAGGTCCATAAAATTCGTAAAATCACGACAATGGTGAAGTTGGTAAAATAAGCACTGATTTGCAAGGCTGATGCTAAGCCTTTTTAGAAATGGTTCTGGCACCTTCAATAGCCGGAGATGCACAAAAAGCGCAAATTGTTATGGCTGCTGCTCTGGTTGTTTGTTCCTCTGGTAAATAAGACAGATAAATTCGAAAGCGCAAATTGTTGGTGATAACATTGTTGGGGCTGATGAGGCCATCCGATGGATATAACGGAGTGACTTAGGAAGCGCTGATTTTTAAGACTGTTGCTGCTGATTGTTTGTTTTGATTGGGCCTTCCGGTGGAAAAATACGGACTTGGCTAAGGAGTTGGCTTTTAAGGCTGCTGCTGATTGTTTTGATTTCGCCTTCCGGTGGGAAAAGACGGATTGGCTTAGGAAGCACAGATTTTTTAGGCAGTTTCTCCAATTTGTTTTTGTTTGACCTTCCGGTGGAAGAAAAAATGCGGAATTGGCTTAGGAAGCGCTGTTTTTCAAGGCATCTTCTGCTGATTGTTGGTTTTGATTTCGCCTCCCGGTGGAAAAGGGCGGATTGGCATAGGAAGCGCAGATTTTTAAAGCTGCTGCTGCAGATTGTTTATTTCGATATGGCCTTTCGGTGGAAGAGAACGAATTGGCTTAGAAAGCGCAGGTTTTTAAGGCTGCTGATTGTTTGTTTTGGTTCGGCCTTTCTGGTTGGGAAGGCTGTAACCGGATTTCAGCCCAAGGCATCGGAAAGTTGGCTGCGTTTAGCCCATGGCACAGGAATTAAGAAGACAATAATAATAATAATAAAATTAAAATGAATCATTGAAAAAGGGGAAAAGATGGCATCCTTGATATGCCTCTGGTGAAGCATAAGATTATTAGAGACAAATTCGAAGCATCAACGATAGCAATCGCTAGAATAATGTCAGACAGGAATTAACATCGAGATGAAACCTGAAAATCCTGTAAACCCTGTACCGTCCGGGATTCTACAGTTTGTAGGCGCAAATCAGTTGAACTCGCACTCAGGCGTAATCAATTAACATATTTCGATATACACATTAGACGCAGCACACATCTCGCATTCAGGCGCAGTCCACTTGGCTTGCATTAGACGCCGCTCACATTGAATGAATTGTCAGATAAGTACTACTTCAGGTCCTCAAACCTGTGGCTTCGATTTTTTTAGAATTCTAGGGTCAAATTTTCCCATTGGGCATTTTAAGTGAGTAACGCTGGAGAGGACAGAATATACTTTCTCGTATTTTATTGATTCTAATGATCCGGAAAAATTTCCCGTGCCGACCTCGTCGTCAGCAGAATTCGATCCCGCTGGAACTGTTTAGTTTTACGGAAGCTTCCCTCAGTACCGTGCAACCAATCCATGATACCGAAGGGTCCATAACAGTCGGTGTATCTAGGGAATAAGTAAACATAAAATTTTAAGACATTTTTAAAGTAAACTTTTCCGTTACTCACTTGGCATGATGATAATCGTGTCGTTCCGGGCTAAAGAAGAACGGCAGATGGTATCCGCAGTGATCCCGCATCGTTTCAATCAGCATCAGCGGGTAGTGAATGGCTGCGGTGGCCGGATGGCTTTTCATCAGGATGATCCCCAGACTGGAGGGAATAATGTTGTTCAACAGGTGCTCCAGCGGATGGCAATACAGTGAGTAGAGCGCGTACGGAGCCGTTTCCTCGTGATGCATTCTGTGAAACAACCGATAGAATGGCTTCTTGTGCATGCACCGATGCACGTAATAGACACCGACTTCAACGAAGAAAGTCCCGATACAAATATCTCGAAGAACAACCCACCCGCTAGGGAGGATTCTCATATTCGGTGCATTGGTCTTATCAGCCAACTGGTAGCCGATATAAGCTATCGGAAGCTGTACGACGAACTGATTGAACAGAATCCACAGAAATACTCTGACCATTTCAGCTTTGTCCAGAGGTTCATTTTTTCCAGGTTGGGTTTTGTACTTTCGCAAAAAGCTTGGCTTTCCAGTAAGGTCGACTATCAAAAATAAAGATCCAAACATCCAGTAGAAGGCATTGGTCCAAAGTGGGAGGGCCCAAACGTAGAGAAACTCCGGGTCGTCACCTATGGACTTCAAAGGTTATTAAGGGAACGGTTGAAGATCATTTTTCTAAACTTTGAACTTACCGATAACATCTAGTAGGGCGATCCAACAATCCTGGATGAAGTAGCGACCTTCAATGGGCGGTTGGAAATCAGCGGCTGTAAAATTCTCCAGACAGACCTCCATCCTGAACGTTCACGAGCTCATCTATCGGTTGAAGCTAGCTGATTCTGTCGACGGAAGCGATCGAAGTGTATCATAACCTTGAAAAAAAATAAAAAATAGAATTATTATTTTGTGCTTAACATCTTAATAATTTCTGGAATTGAAAATGAAAAAAAATAGCCACCTCTAAAATATGTAAAGGAAGGTCAACCGAAGAAACATTCCGATATGAGAAAGAAAGCTGCAACCACTAGAAGGTGCGAAAAATTTACTGAAGAGTACCATGTTAATATTTCGCCATTTTTTCGGAGTCCTAGTTGTTTTTGAGTGAAATTGAATAAAAGATGGCTTGCAAAAGGACAAGTCTCCATTGTTTTTGAGAGAAATTAAATAAAACATGGCTTGCAAGAGGACAAGTCCCCATTATTTTGAATTAAATAAAATACAAGATTGCTTGTTAGACAAAAAGTCCCTACTGTATTAGGATTTAATGAAAGAGGCTTGCAAGAGGACAAGTCGTCATTGATTTGAATTGATTTAATTAAAGAATGGCTTGCTAGAGGACAAGTCCCCATTGTTTTTGAATGACATTAAATGAAAGATGGCTTGAACAAGTACCTATTGTATTATAATTAAATAAAAGATGACTTGCAAGAGAACTCCTCATTGTTTTGAATTGAATTTAATAAAATATGGCTTGCGAGAGGACAAGTCCCTATTGTATTAGAAGTCAAAAAAAATAAATGACATGTAAGAGGACAAGTCCTCATTATTTTGAATTGAATTAAATAAAAGTCCCAATTTAATTAGATTTTTAAAAAAAGATGGCTTGCAAGAGAACAAGTCCCCATTGTTTTAAAATGAAACAAAATGAAGTTGTTTTTGAGAGTAATTAAATTGAACATGGCATGCAAGAGGACAAGTCTCCATTGTTTTTGAATGAAATGAAATAAATGATGGCTTGCTAGAGAACATGTCCCTTTTAAATTATAATTCAATAATAGATGACTTGCAAGAGGACAAATCCTCATTATTTTAAATTGAATTGAATAAAAAATGGCTTGCAAGAGGACAAGTCCCTATTGTATAAGAAATTTAAAAAAAAATAGATAACTTGCAAGATTACAAGTCTCCATTGTTTTTAAATGAAATAAAATGAATTTTTTTAGAGTAATTAAATTAAACATGGCTTGCACGAGGACAAGTCTCGATTGTTTTTGAAAGACACTAAATAAAAGATGGCTTGCTAAAGAACAAGTTCGTATTGTATTATAATTAAATAAAAGATGACTTGCAAGAGGACAAGTCCTCATTGTTTTGAATTGAATTTAATAAAAGATGGCTTGCAAGAGGACAAGTCCCTATTGTATTAGAAATTTAAAAAAATAGATTACTTGCAAGGTTACAAGTCTCCATTGTTTTTAAATGAAATAAAATGAATTTTTTAGAGTAATTAAATTGAACATGGCTTGCAAGAGGACAAGTCTCGATAGTTTTTGAAAGACACTGAATAAAATTCAATAAAAGATGGCTTGCAAGAGTACAAGTCCCTATCGCATTAGAATTTAAAAAAAAAATAGATGGCATGCAAAAGGACAAGTCCCCATTGTTTTTAAATTAAATTAAATAAAGGATGGCTTGCAATTGGAAAGGTCCCCATTGTCTTTAAATGAAATAAAAAAAAAGTTGTTTTTGAGAGAATGACTCATGAACTCCAAAAACTGAAAGTAACAGGAAGGGGCTACATTCTAGATTTGACTCTGCAGAATCCTACCTCGATTGTGGTTAATTTGTTGGACAAGTATCTCCTAAAATTCAAGCTTATATTAGACATATAATGGAGGGCAATCGGAAAATGCTGTATCTGGGGCAGTTGTGACCAGAAACTGCCAGACTCTGAACTCGTACTACAATGAGAATCAAATTAGATGTTTTCAAATAACAAAACATAAATGTAAGCACGGTACGCCGGAGTAAATTTTCCAAAGGATCAAAAAAATGACAGCTCAATAATCATTTTTCATCGCAGGTCACATCATCGAAAAATCAAGAGATTCAAAAAAAATTTTTTTCAAGGAAAGCAGATTAGAAACCGTTTTTGGAGAACATTCCTTTCCAGTCGAAAAAAAAAACAATCACAGTTCCCAAAGATGAGGAGTGAAAAGATTGATTAAATAACTGGGTTTTTTTTACTGTTGAAAATGCTATTTATCTATCGAAAAAGTGATAGTTAGAAACCAAAGAGGAAAAACTAATCACAATCGGGGAGAAATACCACCAAATACGTGGTGCTGGTCTTAGACCCAAATTAGGTCAAGGTCATTGTTGAAAGATCAAAGACATAGAGAATCCCTGAAGTCTAGGGTGCCTTAAAATGATTGAAAAAACATAAATTATTATATTATAACTAGCTGACCCGGTGCACAATGGGGAAAAAAGTGTACAAACCGCGAAGAAATTCAATATCTTTCATCCTACATGACCCAAATCTATGAAATTATACTTTCCTTTTGTGAAAATTTCCGGAAAATCGATTGGACATAGTTTCAAACGCCGCACAAGCTTGCGAACAGAGATATAGTGCCTTTTTAACCCCTAATTCCCCTATATTTTGTAAACATTCCAGGAAAACACTGTTTCGAACCAGAGAATTTTGAACGAAAACAGACCTATCGGGTGTATGTTTTTTCTGAGAAATCGAATGAAGGCTGTTTTGGCCACCGCACGCTTCAGAAAATGGAGTAATGGCTGTTTTAACCCTCATTTCCCCTATATTTTTCAATTATTTCTGAAAAAAGCTTGTTCGGACTTGAAAATTTTGAACCAAATGGGTTGTATCTTGTGAAGTTTTTTTCGAGGAATCGAATGAAGGCTGTTTGAGCCACCGCACACTTCGAAAAATGAAGTTATGGCTGTTTCACCCTCAATTCCCCTCAATTTTTCAAATTGTTAAGAAAATGCATGTTCAGACTTGAAAATTTCGAACCTTTTGGAACGTATCTTGTGTGAATGAAGGCTGTTTGAGCCATTGCACGCTTCGGAAAATGGAGTTATGGCTGTTTTTACCCTCAATTCCCCTACATTTTTCAATAATTTCAGAAAAAAAGCATGTTCGGACTTGAAAATTTTGAACCAAATGGGTTGTATCCTATGTGATTTTTACCGAGGAACCCAACGAAGCCTATTTAAGCCACAGCACGGATTGGGAACAGGAGTTATGGCTGTTTTACCCTCAATTGCCCAACAATTTTCAAATAGCTCAGAAAAAGCATGTTGGGACTTTATAATTTTGAACCAAATGGGTTGTATTTTGTGGGTTTTTTCCGAGGAATCGAATGAAGGCTGTTTGAGCCACCGCACGCTTCGGAAAATGGAGTTATAGCTGTTTTACCCTCAATTCCCCTAAATTTTTCAAATTGTTAAGAAAACGCATGTTCGGACTTGAAAATTTTGAACCTATTGGGACGTATCTTGTGTCATTTTTTCTGAAGAATCATTGAAGGCTGTTTGAGCCACTGCACGCTTTGGAAAATGGAGTTATGTCTGTTTTTACCCTCAATTCCCCTACATTTTTCAATAATTTCAGAAAAAAGCATGTTCGGACTTGAAAATTTTGAACCAAATGGAACGTATCGTGTGTGATTTTTTTCGAAGAATGGAACGAAGTCACTCACGGCCTATTTGACACACCGCACGCATCGGAAACAGGAGTTATGGCTGTTTTACCCTCAATTCCCCTACATTCTTCAATGATTTCAGAAAAAATGTATGGGTAAAAACAGCCATAACTCCATTTTCCAAAGCGTGCGGTGGCTCAAAACGCCTTCATTAGATTTCTCGGAAAAAATGACACAAGATACGTCCCAATAGATTCAAAATTTTCAAGTCCGAGCATGCGTTTTATTAACAATTTGAAAAATTTAGGGGAGTTGAAGGTAAAACAGCCATAACTCCTGTTCCCAATCCGTGCGGTGGCTAAAACAGTCTTCATTGGATTTCTCAAAAAAAATCACACAAGATACGTTCCACATGGTTCAAAATTATCAAGTCTGAACATGCGTTTTCTTAACAATTTGAAAAATTGAGGGGAATTGCTCGGAAAAAACCACACAAGATACAACCCATTTGGTTCAAAATTTTCAAGTCCGAACCAGCTTTTTTCAGAAATAATTGAAAAATATAGAGGAAATGAGGGTAAAAACAGCCATAACTCCATTTTCTGAAGCGTGCGGTGGCCAAAACAGCCTTCATTTGATTCCTCAGAAAAAAATACATACGATAGGTCTGTTTTCGTTCAAAATTCTCGTGTTCGAAACAGTGTTTTCCTGGAATGTTTACAAAACATAGGGGAGTTAGGGGTTAAAAAGGCACTATATCTCCGTTCGCAAGCTTGTGCGGCGTTTGAACCTATGTCCAATCGATTTTCCGGAAATTTTCACAAAAAGAAAGCATAATTTCATAAATAGGTGTGGGTCATGTAGGACGAAAGATATTGAATTTCTTCGGTTTGTACACTTTTTTCCCCATTGTGCGGTGTGTTTTGCTAAATACATCTTCCAAAAAATAAAAATAAATTTGTTAAAATAATTGAAATTCAGGTTTTTTTATCTTAGGCAGCATTTCAACACAAATTTCAACAAATTGGGAAGCAAACGCTATGAAGAGAGAGCTGCAACTGGAGATTCAAATTTAAGTACAAAGATAATTTAATAATATGTCCTCAAAATTGATCTCTAAATTTGTTTTTCAAGATCTGAAACTTTTACTTTGTTTTTATAAAATACAAAGATTTTATAATGATGTCAAAATGTATGTTGCTAAATTGAGACTCGAATCAGGTTTTTTTTTTCCTAATGATGCTCCAAATTTAAGTTCAGTAACAATAAACTGGATACATAATTCGAATTGTTAAAACACGAATGCCATACAGGTTAAGTGTCTCAAATAAAATTATAATAATAATAAAAAAATCGAATTCTTATTTCAGACATCGAATTTAAATGTTCATAAGCAAATTTAGAACCACAATATCCGGAATTATTCTTACCTAAATGTCTTGGCAATGGACTGTATTTTTAGGTGAATTGAAAAACTGGCTTAATTAATCACTACAATTATTCACTTTATTCTTCTCAATTTTATCGTCACTGTTCAATTTGGAAGGTCACTTGTTGGAAGGTTACTTTTGCGACGGACGAGGCAAACACACGCGAATCAGATTAACAACTAACTCACCACGGCGTGCGCGCTCTTATTTAAAGTCATTGGAATGTTCTGGAGCCCCCTTTTGCGTACGATGCCTTGCGCGCAAGCATTGTTCTGGAATCTTCCGTGCGTGCGAATGTTAACAACGGATGAAAATTCTAGAACCTTCCACATAGAATCCAATGGAATAAAATGTTTAAGTGTCTCTGGATCTTTCTGGAGCGTCGCCTTTCTAGATCTTTCTGGAATTATTCAAGCATGAATTGGTATGGCTTGGACATTCTCCCGCCCGGGAAGAGTAATGTTCTCTTCCGCATTGTCAAGTATAGGAAGAGGGGCCAGCTAGTGAATTGGTCGTTGAAGATGGCCACTCTTGATTCGTAAATCCACAACACGGATACAGCCGTCGGCTCCGGGATATACCTTTTCGATGATTCCCAACTTCCAAAATTGTGGTGGCAAAGATTCGTCCTTAATCATTACGACCATTCAAGGACGAACATTCGGCTTCTTTTGAGTCCATTTTGACCGGGCTTGCAATTCCATTAGATATTCACGAGTCCATCGTTTCCAAAAACTGTTTCGGAGTACTTGAACATATTGCCATCTCGAGAGTCGGTTTTCGGGAATAGAGTCGTACGTTGGTTCAGGAATCGCAACAAGTGGTCGATCAGCTACGTAATAGCCTGGTGTCAATGCTTCAGGTTCACTTGGATCTTCAGGGTTTGCATACAACGGTCTTGAATTAAGTAACGCTTCAATGCGGATGAGGAGGGTCTAGAACTCGACGAAATTGAGTAATGCACCCTTTGTCACCCTTTTGAGAACTGATTTTACGCTTTTTACTCCAGCTTCCAAAATTCCACCCATGTGGGGTGTGTTTGGAGCAATCATTTTCCAAGAGATTTCACGAGGCTGGCAAAACTCATAAACTTGGCGTTCCGTTTGCTGGTCCTTGAATAAACTATAGAGCTGATGCAATTCGTGCCTTGCCCCAACAAAGTTTGTTCCGTGGTCGCTCTGTATGGTCTCTGCAACCCCTCTTCGACCTACAAATCGGTGGAGCGCTGCGATGGCTTCAGTCGAGAGATTTTCAACTGCCTCAAGATGAATCGCCTTTGTAACGAGGCAAACAAAGACACAAATGTCCTCCTTAACTGGTGATGCATTCCGATATCCTTGTCTTAGTAGAATGGGGCCGGCGAAATCTACACCAACCTTAGAAAACGCTGGGGACATTTCACATCGTCCTTGAGGTAGACTGCCCATGAGTTGCTCACACACCTTAGGGTTAAATTTGTAACAAGCGACACACTCCCGTGTAACCTCACGGAAAAGTGATCGACCACTCAAAATACAAAATTCACGACGGAGGATGGCCATTAGGGCAGACGGACCTGCGTGTAGATTCTCACGATGAAGAGCAACGACCAACGATTTTACCACTGGATGCTTATTCGGAAGAAGCAACTGGTGTTTTGTGTTATGCGGCAATGACGACTGCTTAAGACGTCATCCTACTTTCAAGATCCCATTTTCCAGGAATGGACTTTGAGTTTTCAGGTTTTTGGGTACTTCTCCAATAGAATCTCGTTGGATCATTCTCACTATTGTTATCAATGCGTCTCGCATTTCGCTGATCGTCGGATACTGCGCAAATGATCGTATGCTCTTCAACTTCTCCTTGGAATTATTAAAAAACCGTTACGTGTAAGCTATTATGCGATGTAATCTACGAAATGAGTCGATGTTCTTGAGTAGTGGTATTTCGTCAAATTGTACTACTGGAGAAACTACAACGTCTATTCTAAGCTCCGGTATTTGATCATCAGGTCATCATAAGTAGTCTAGTGATAGCAGTATTTCCATGAATGATTGACCGAATGTATACACAAGCTCCATATGCGAACAGAGATGCATCAGCAAACCCATGGATTTCGAAACGAATCGACACGAGCCACGACTTGACGAGGGATCCGTAGCATCCCAACACTGTTTATAGCTTCGCAAAATTGTTCCCATTGTGTCACTAACTCTGTCGTTATCTTTTCATCCCAATCGATCTTTTCGTTCCAAACGCCCTGCATTAACAGTTTTCCCAGAGCAACTACAGGTGCCACCAGGCCAAGCGGATCAAAGATCCGAACTATAAGAGATAACACTTTGCGTTTGGAGGGAACAGAAAGCTCGGATGATGGAAGGGGCACAAACAGCAGTTCATCTTCCTGAGGGTCCCACATAAGGCCCGAGGTTTTAATTACTTCATTCGGGCCGAATTCTTTTATTTTTACCATCACTTCTCTGTTTTTCTCGGGAACATTTCGAAGCAAGTCCGAAATATTTGAAGTCCATTTATGGAGTGGCATTCCTCCGGAGCTAAGCATTTGTATCAGCTGGAACTGGGTTTCGGAAGCCTGTTCAATGTCATTAAAGCCGAAGAGCAGATTATCAACATAACAATTTTTGAGCATCATCTCGGTTGCCAGTGGAAAATGATCGGCTTCATCAATGGCCAGCTGTTTTAGCGCACGGGTAGCCAAAAAGGGACTCAAGGACTCGAAGAGGCTTGGAAGGGTCCTTTCTCCAAAATACACGTTGGAGCGGGGTATGTGCACTGTCAACTCTTATTTGTCGGTACATTTTGGCTATGTCGACGCTCAAAACATAGCGAGGTTCACGAAATCGCAGCACAATCTATTGTAAATCACTTTGCGGGATGGAACCAACCTTAAGGACGTCGCTTAGGGTTAGTCCATTTAAGGTGGTAAGGTTGAGTAAAATTCGGCACCGGTAGAGTTTTGGTTTCGACAGATGTGTTTCCTTCTTGGAAATGCAAAGGACTGTGGTGGCGATTTCGGCACTTGGAGCATGTTTTATTCGAAGGGCAGCCCTTGCTAAGATGTCCTCGGCGTAGACAGTTGAAACACATCTGTTCCTCCTTTACCTTAGCCCAACGCTCTTGAATTGACAGATTTCTGAACTCCAGGCAAGAAAAGTTAGGGATGATCCTTGTCGCAGAATTCACACAATACAGTTGGTTTTGGTTATGGTGAATTTGTTTGAAGATGAACTCTAATGTTGCTGGTTGCCTTTTATGGAAGAATTTTCGAAACTCCAGTGAACTCCAGTAACTTAAGTCCTTTCACGTGTCTGGTACATTCATCAATAAGAGCCCGTAATTCGAGATGGTTCTCCTTCGCCATTTTCTTCAAGTAAAACAAGCCGACAATGTGGATATCTAAAGTGTGTCGCTTGTTTTCAAATCTTTCTTCTAGAATTTCCCAGGCGTCTGCATAATTTCCCTCGTTAATCGTTCTGGCATCAATCAAACCTGCTGCGCTTCCAACCAGTGCTTTCTCAAGATGGTAAAGTTTAACAGCCGGAGAGTCAGGAGATTTGTCAACTAAATCCTCAAACATCGATTTGAATAATGGCCAACTTTCGTAGCGACCATCGAAAGTAGGGATGAGCATTCGCAAAGGCTGATGGACGATCATGGTTGATGGCGTGGCAGAAGTTGTAAAGGGTGATACGATCAAAAGTTGGTCAATATCAACTTGACGTAATTCTTTCAATTTTCATATAAAAAACCTGAACACCCCTCATTTTGAAGGTGTGTGAGTGTGTGTGTGTAGAATGTTGCTCCTATTTTGATTTTGGAATTCACTCTTCAGTTGTCAAAATGCCGTCCAAGGAAGAAAGGCAGCGTATCAAAATTTTGCTCGCGCATCGCGAAAATCCGAGCTACTCGCACGCTTGCCAAATCAACCGTTACAAATGTAATTAAAGTGTTTGGGGAACGTTTGTTGACAGCCAGGAAGTCTGGATCGGGGGGAAATCGAAAACCGGAAGCCGCTGAGACGACAAAGAGAGTTGCCGGTAGTTTCAAGCGAAACCCTAACCTCTCTCTCCGAGATGCCGCAAATAAGCTGGGTGTATCGTCTACAACCGTGCATCGAGCCAAAAAACGAGCCGGAATATCGACTTACAAGAACGTAGTGACTCCAAATCACGATGATAAACAAAATACGACGGCTAAAACGCAATCCCGGAGGCTGTACACGACGATGCTGACGAAGTTTGACTGCGTGGAAATGGACGACGAAACCTACGTCAAAGCCGACTCACAGCAGCTTCCGGGACAGGAGTTTTATACGACAAAAGGAATGGGAAAGGTAGCAGATATTTTCAAGCACATGAAACTGTCAAAGTTCGCGAAGAAATATCTGGTTTGACAAGCCATCTGTACCTGTGGCTTGAAAAGCAGCATTTTCATAGCTTCCGGAACTGTCAACCAAGAAATTTACGTGAAAGAGTGTTTGAATAAACGTCTGCTGCCTTTCCTGGAGAAACACGGTTGTTCCGTACTGTTTTGGCCGGATTTGGCATCTTGCCATTACGGTAAAAAGGCCATGTAGTGATACGCCGTCAACAACGTGCAGGTGGTTCCCAAGGACAAGAAACCTCCCAACACGCCAGACCTCCACCCAATTGAGAAATACTGGGCTATTGTCAAGCGGAACCTAAAGAAGACCAAAAAACTGCTAAGGATGAGCAGCAGTTCAAGGCAAACTGGCTTTCTGCGGCGAAGAAGGTGGACAAGGTGGCTGTACAAAATCTGATGGCAGGGGTTAAGCGTAAGGCCCGGCAATTCGGATTTGGAAAAGCGGAAGCCCAAATGAATATTTTTCCTGAATTTTATACTAATTAAACTTGAAAAAGAAATTTAATTTGATTTTTTAAATAAACGACTTCACCGATTTACACGCGTTTTCCCTTGACCAAATTTTGACCGTATCACCCGTTAGCTAAAGAATCAAGTCTTTCCAGGGATCATTCTTTCTTACTGTAAATTAAAAGACTCATCTTCTTCCCAGATTAATACGTGCTGAAACCTTTATTTACCAGATTAAAAAAAATATCCGAATTGATTTCAGTTGAGGTCAGAAATTAATCAGGATTAAAAATTTAAGAGAACTCTCAATTAAAGAGCTTATTTTGACAAATTTTGGAGACCTGAGTTTTTATCTATCAGCTTTTGTTCTCGAGATATCTTTTGAAAATAGTTAAAATTTTGTACACTTTTTGGCAAAACTGTAGCACATTATGGAATATTATGGAACCACAAATTTTTGGCTCTATGGAAAACTTTCCCGAGGACCGCGAGTAATTATGGCTTTTGGGAAAAAAATTATTGAAGTTTTCTTTTTGTAAATTTTCTCCAAATCTGCCAAAAACGGGAATTTTGATAAAATTTCAAAGAAGGTGAAAACTTAATTGAATCTGGGATTTCTTAAAACATGAGTCCAATTGTTTCGCAGTCTTCAAAAAAGTGGTAAAATGAGGACTTAAGTTTTCATGTAAGTTCATTAGTTTACCAGACACTTTGACCATTTTTTCTAAAAACTTACCAATTTTTAATGCTCTAATCATCTTAATTTACATTTCTTTTCTACATAACAAATTAAGGGTTTGTTTAAAAATTTGAAAAAAATATTTAATCATGATTAGAAATGTGAACTCTCGATTAGAAATTTCCATTTTGAACTTAACAGATTTTTTTTCAAAACACATAATTGATCATTAAATTCAAAGTACAAAATAAGGGAAAAAAAATAAATCAAGTGCCGGTTTAATAGTTTAAAACTTTAAGCTCTGAACATTTATCGCAGTCACTTGAAATATTAGTTGAAGGAAAGGAAAAAGGTTGAAACTATGTTTTTCTTATTAATAATTAAGATTTATACGCTGGAAGAAGATTATATTCTCAGAACATAAAATTTAGTATTGAAAAACAAAGACATACTTATCAAAAATATAACAAAAAATCGTAAAGTTTGATTATTAATTTCGTTAAATTAGTTTAAAAATCAAAACAAAATTATAAGATGAAAAAGATGAGTTTTTTAGCATTTTTTTTTTCAATAAAAACGTCGAACCATTCAAAAACAAATTTATAGAATTTTATTGATAACTCAAGGGAACAGTTTCACTAGAATCGCACAAAATACTAATCTGAAAAAAACATCGGTTATACATCAAAGTTGAATCAGCACACTTTTATGCGTCCCTAGATGAATCATAATTTTTATTGATTCCAACAGGTTTCCTATCATTATTTTTATTAATAACGTGTACGTACATTTGGTAATTGAAGATTGGAATTTATTCAAATTGGCTTCTTGAACACATTTGAACCCACAGTGAATTGTTGAAACACTTCGTGATAATACGAGAAAAAGGTCAGAAAAAGCTTAAAAAAGCACTCACTTGTCTCAGGAATTCCTCCGACACCACCTGGCACTGATGCTGGATGCAATCTATCGACCGCTTCGCGGTTCGAGCTTAGGTTATATACTTTGAACCGAGTTGTTAATAGTAGAAACCCTAAACAAAGACAGCGAAATATCAATCGGAAACAACTAGAAACATGTTCTCTCCTTCTCTGACCGAGACTGGCGATAGTTTCCGAGAAAAAAAAAATTAACTCTCTTAGACCAAGGACCGCGACACCCAATCGCCAAATTATGCAGTTACAACACCATCGAATGGACAGATGTAAGATGGGGTTTTCAGAATCGAGATGCATTTTCAAGGGATCAAACTAACTAATGGAGGGCAATTCCAAACTAGTTCATCAATCAACCGGGGGCGACCTTTAAAAATTTTCTTATCAGTCCAAAATTTCTGATTCCAAAGTCCCGCCTATTAGGCTTTCAAAACTTCAAATAATCAAAGGTCAGTGAAGAGGAACTGAGATAATCTATTGCCAATTTAAGGTGGACTCGAATTTCAATAAATTAACATTCATCTGATTACTGGCTTTTTTCGTGCCCTCTGAAAGTCACGCCACGCCACGTCGTTTTAAAAGCTACAGAGATGGCCTAAACCTGCCTCAACACGAAAATGGTGAGCCACACTTTCTATGACCCGATCGGACTTGACTCGGCTGATAGCTGCCTTAGTTATGCGTCTACGATTTGCCTTCCCCAGTCAAGCGAATGTCATCTGTTTCGGTTGTGTTAATCGTTTATTTTAGGAATTCAATTTGGCTCAGGAATCGGCAACATGTGCCAGTTAGATTTTTAACATTTTTGTTGATGCTGTATTTAAAGTTTTGAAAACAATACTTTTTAGAAGAAAATATAGAGGATTTCTCTAAAGATCAAAGCAATTTTGTCGTTTTTGTAATTTTTGTAACTTTTGTAATTTTTATTATTTTGTCATTTTTGTTATTTTTATAATTTTTGTAATTTTAGTCATTTTTGCAATTTTGTAATTTTTGTAAATTTTGTAATTTTTGTAATTTTGTCATTTTATTATTTTTTTAATTTTTGTAATTTTTGTCATTTTTACTATACTTGTAATTTTTGTCATTTTTGTCATTTTTGTCATTTTTGTCATTTTTGTCATTTTTGTCATTTTTGTAATTTTTGTCATTTTTGTCATTTTTGTCATTTTTGTCATTTTTGTAATTTTTGTCATTTTTGTAATTTTTGAAATGTTTGTAATTTTTGTAATTTTTGAAATGTTTGTAAGTTTTGTAATTTTTATAATTTTTGTAATTTTTGTATTTTTGTAATTTTTGTAATTTATGTAATTTTTGTAATTTTTGTAATTTTTGTAATTTTTGTAATTTTTGTAATTTTTGTAATTTATGTAATTTTTGTAATTTTTGTAATTTTTGTAATTTTTGTAATTTTTGTAATTTTTATAATTTTTGTAATTTTTGTAATTTTTGTAATTTTTGTAATTTTTGTAATTTTTGTAAATTTTGTTATTTTTGTAATTTTTGTAATTTTTGTAATTTTTATAATTTTTATAATTTTTGTAATTTTTGTAATTTTTGTAATTTTTGTAATTTTTGTAATTTTTGTAATTTTTGTAATTTTTGTAATTTTTGTAATTTTTGTAATTTTTGTAATTTTTGTAATTTTTGTAATTTTTGTAATTTTTGTAATTTTTGTAATTTTTGTAATTTTTGTAATTTTTGTAATTTTTGTAATTTTTGTAATTTTTGTAATTTTTGTAATTTTTGTAATTTTTGTAATTTTTGTAATTTTTGTAATTTTTGTAATTTTTGTAATTTTTGTAATTTTTGTAATTTTTGTAATTTTTGTAATTTGTGTGATTTTTGTAATTTTTGTAATTTTTGTAATTTTTGTAATTTTTGTAATTTTTGTAATTTTTGTAATTTTTGTAATTTTTGTAATTTTTGTAATTTTTGTAATTTTCATAATTTTTATAATTTTTGTAATTTTTGTAATTTTTGTCATTTTTGTAATTTTTGTAATTTTTGTAATTTTTGTAATTTTTGTAATTTTTGTAATTTTTGTAATTTTTGTAATTTTTGTAATTTTTGTAATTTTTGTAATTTTTGTAATTTTTGTAATTTTTGTAATTTTTGTAATTTTTGTAATTTTTGTAATTTTTGTAATTTTTGTAATTTTTAAAATTTTTATGATTTTTGTAATTTTTGTATTTTTTGTCATTTTTGTAATTTTTGAAATTTTTGTAATTTTTGTAATTTTTGTAATTTTTGTTATTTTTGTGATTTTTGTCATTTTTGTCATTTTTGTAATTTTTGTAATTTATGTAACTTTTGTAATTTTTGTAATTTTTGGATTTTTTGTAATTTTTGTAATTTTTGTAATTTTTGTAATTTTTGTAATTTTTGTAATTTTTGTCATTTTTGTAATTTTTGTAATTTTTGTAATTTTTTGTAATTTTTGTAATTTTTGTAATTTTTGTAATTTTTGATATTTTTGTAATATTTGTAATTTTTGAAATTTTTGTAATTTTTGTAATTTTTGTCATTTTTGTAATTTTTGTAATTTTTGTAATTTTTGTAATTTTTGTAATTTTTGTAATTTTTGTAATTTTCGTAATTTTTGTAATTTTTGTAGTTTTTGTAATTTTTGTAATTTTGTCATTTTTGTCATTTTTGTAATTTTTGTAATTTTTTGTAATTTTTGTAATTTTTGTAATTTTTGCAATTTTTGTCATTTTTGTAATTTTTGTAAATTTTGTTATTTTTGTAATTTTTGTCATTTTTGTCATTTTTGTCATTTTGTCATTTTTGTCATTTTTGTCATTTTTGTCATTTTTGTCATTTTTGTCATTTTTGTCATTTTTGTCATTTTTGTCATTTTTGTCATTTTTGTCATTTTTGTCATTTTTGTCATTTTTGTCATTTTTGTCATTTTTGTCATTTTTGTCATTTTTATCATTTTTGTCATTTTTTGTAATTTTTTTGAAACTTTTTTGTAACTTTTTTGTAACTTTTTTTTCACTTTTTTTTCACTTTTTTGTCACTTTTTTGTAACTTTTAATCACTTTTTTGTCATTTTTGGTCATTTTTTGTCACTTTTTTGTCTCTTTTTTGTCACATTTTTATCAATTTTTTCACCTTTTTTCACTTTTTTCATTTTTTGTCACTTTTTTGTCACTTTTTGTCAATGTTTTGTCACTGTTTTGTCACTTTTTTGTCATGTTTTCGTCACTTTTTTGTCACTTGTTCGTCACTTTTTTGTCACTTTTTTGTCACATTAATGTCACATTTTTGTCACTTTTTTATCACTTTTTTGCCACTTTTATATCACTTTTTATCATTTTTTTGTCACATTTTTGCCACTTTTATGTAACTTTTTTTCACCTTTTTGTCAGTTTTTTGCCACTTTTTTTTCGCTTTTTTTTTCTTTTTTATGAGTTTTTTTTGTCACTTTTGTGTTACTTTTTGTCGCTTTTTTTTTGTCATTTTTTGTCACTTTGTTGCAACTTTTTCGTCACTTTTTTGTCACTTTTTGTAACTTTTGTCTCATTTTTTGTCACTTTTTTGTCACATTTTTGTCATTTTTTTTTTTTTACTTTTTTTCACTTTTAAATGACTTTTTTTTATTGTTTTGTCACTTTTTTTTCCTTTTTTCTTCTTTTTTTTGTCACTTTTTGTCAATTTTTTTGTCACTTTTCTGTCACTTTTTTGTCACTTTTTTGTCACTTTTTTGACACTTTATTTTAATTTTTTGTCACTTTTTTTGTCATTATTTTGTCTCTGTTTTGTCAATTTTTGGCCACTTTTTGTCAATGTTTTGTCACTGTTCTGTCACTTTTTTGTCATGTTTTCGTCACTTTTTTGTCACTTGTTTGTCACTTTTTTGTCACATTAATGTCACATTTTTGTCACTTTTTTATCACTTTTTTGCCACTTTTATATCACTTTTTATCATTTTTTTGTCACATTTTTGCCACTTTTATGTAACTTTTTTTTCATCTTTTTGTCAGTTTTTTGCCACTTTTTTGTCGCTTTTTTTTCTTTTTTATGTAACTTTTTTGTCACTTTTGTGTTACTTTTTGTCGCTTTTTTTTTGTCATTTTTCGTCACTTTGTTGTAACTTTTTTGTCACTTTTTTGTCACTTTTTGTAACTTTTGTCTCATTTTTTATCACTTTTTTGTCACATTTTTGTCAATTTTTTTTTTACTTTTTTTCACTTTTAAATAACTTTTTTTATTGATTTGTCACTTTTTTTTCCTTTTTTCTTCTTTTTTTTTGTCACTTTTTGTCAATTTTTTTGTCACATTTTTGTCACTTTTTTGTCACTTTTTTTGTCACTTTTTTGTCACTTTTTTGTCACTTTTTTGACACTTTATTTTCATTTTTTTGTCACTTTTTTTGTCACTTTTTTTGTCATTATTTTGTCTCTGTTTTGTCACTTTTTTGTCACTTTTTTGTTACTTTTATGTCACATTTTTTGTCATTTTTGGTCATTTTTTTCACTGTTTTGTCTCTTTTTGTCACATTTTTGTCAAATTTTTTCACCTTTTTCCACTTTTTCCCCTTTTTTCACTTTTTGTTACTTTTTTGTCACTTTTTTTGTCCCATTTTGTCACTTTATGTCACTTTTTGTCACTTTTTTATCACTTTTTTGTCCTTTTTTTATCACTTTTTTGTCACTTATTTGTAAATTTTTAGCAATATTTATGTCACATTTTTTGTCACTTTTTTGTTACTTTTTTGTCTCTTTTATGTCACATTTATGTCACATTTATGTCACATTTATGTCACTTTTTTGTCATATGTTTGTCACTTTTCTGTAATTTGTTTGTCACTTTTCTGTCACTTTTTTGTCACTTTTTTTGTCACTTTTTTGTCTCTTTTTTTGTCACTTTTATGTCACTTTCTTCACTTTTTTGTCACTTTTTTTGTCACTTTTCTGACACATATTTTCACTTTTATGTCACTTTCTGGTCACTTTTTTGTCATTTTTTTTTGTCAGTTTTTGGTCATTTTTTGTCACTCTTATGTCACTTTTTTTGTTATTTTTTTTGTCACTATTTTGTTACTTTTTTGTCACTTTTTTATCATTTTTTGTCATTTTTTTGTCACTTTTTGGTCACTTTTTTGTCATTTTTTTTGTCAGTTTTTTTTTCGTTTTTTGTCACTTTTATGTCACTTTTTTGTAATTTTTTTTCGTCTCTTTTTTGACATTTTTCATCACTTTTTTGTCACTTTTTTAACACATTTTTTTTTGTTGAAATTTTTTGGTCTCTTTTTTGTCACTTTTTTGTCACTTTTTGGTCACTTTTTGTCATTTTTTGTCAGTTTTGTCGTTTTTTGTCACTTTTATGTCGCTTGTTTTGTAATTTTTTTTGTCACTTTTCGGTCACTTTTTTGTTATTTTTGTTATTTCTTTCTGTCAATTTTTTTATCACTTTTTGTCATTTTTTTGTCACTTTTTGTCAATTTTTGTTGTCAGGTTTTTGTCCTTTTTTTTGTCACTTTGATGTCACATTTTTTGTAATTTTTTTGGTCATTTTTTTGTCATTTTTTTTCACTTTTCTTCTTCTTCTTCTTACATCAACATGGCCAAAACGTGTAGGCATCCTGGAAAATGGAAGACTTGCGTCTTTCATTTTTCTTTTCAGCGTATTATCTGTTACATATTAATATGCATTGCAGATATTACTACGGCCAGGCCAACCATGTGATGAAAACCGCGAAAGATACAGGATACAGGGGAGGAATGAAGCGTGGAGATCCCTACCAAACGCTTCATATAATATTTTGAATATGGAAAGACCTAAATATGAATTTATGTCATTTGGGTAAGAATATATGGAACATTGATACATTAAATGCTGCTAAGCAATTAGGAAATGACGATACTTACCAACATTATACTCACTGCAATAATAATTAGAATATAGAATATTATACTTGTGTTCTGTAGATCAGCTATTTTGCCTTCGTATCTTTCCGTCCACTCTGTGGATAGTATGAGGGGTTAATGATCAGAAAAATTTGTCCCTAGAACTCAGCCTCATAAAACTGAATGTCCAGACTTTGTTGTTGTATATTTATAAAAAAAAAGAAAAAAAAAGGTAATGTTCACGAAATTTTTCAAAAAAATTTCGAGTTTCATTCAAAATAAGCTAAGCTTAGCTTTTCGGACTATTGAAAAATTGATTCGAAGAATGGGCGATCAGTATACATTAATGATTTGAGCTACCTTAAGTGAACTTATGTTTCGATCTCCTTATGAAAAACAATAATTTACTGTTATGTAGAATGTTTGAATGATTACGAGATTTATCGATCGATGAATAAGAGTTTAGCAATACTTTGATTTTCTGATCATTCCCTAAAATTTTAATGATTGTTCTAAGTAATGAAACGGCAGATTGAGAAAATCATGACGTAAAGTCCAAAAATTTACAATTGAACCAATTTGCAATCTTTTTGCACACTCTACAGTTAAAGAGCTTTTACTTGCTGCTACAAGTCGGAACCTCTGAAGATAGAATTTATTTAAAAGGTCCCGTTTCTATCCAGCCCTAAGCTGTCATGAATCGAATTGACCACCTGCCAGAAGGTATTGGAAATATGTTCCTAAAATTCGCAAAATCATCTACGAATTTTTTTCATAGAAAATCTAATACATTACGATTCGTCTTTAAATAATTAAAAAAAAAAAACTCTTACTTAAAACAGATGGAGAACTTAATACATTAAAATAAAGTAGAATAACTTTTACTAGAATGCGTAAACATTGAGATATGGTGAGATTGTAAATGGTTCAATATAGTAATTTTTCATGATGTTGCAGCAAACAAACGCTTAAACAAATGAATTATGAATGAATTAAAAATTGATAAAATTTTGTTTTGCTTATTTTTGAACGTCAATAAAATTTATGCAAAAGTATAAAGTAATTAAGGATGAAACATAATACTTAGCTCAAAATGCAGGTAATTGTGGCCTCCATCTCAAAATTTACACTTAGGTATTTTGAATCCTTTGTCGGTCCGGATGCGCAGTGCGAGCCCCTACTCTTCTTTCACCCGGAATAATTTTAATTTTTCCAACAATCAAAACTTCAAACTTGTCTTCTTCTGGATCAAAATCACATAACACCACTAAATCAATAAACCGATCACTATTTGGAAATGTTCTTTCGGATCCATTTAAAAAAAAATCGATCTTTAAGAACATTTTCGCGAACGGAGAGCTTGTAAACATATATGTTCATTTCCACACTTTTACACGAAAATAACTTTCTCGCGACTTCACATTCTAAGAAGCACTGCAGCACAATTCGAACTTAAAACAGCATTTCAAATCAATTTTATGGATAAAAACAATTTATATAAAACTTCCACTAGCGAACGATACTAAATTTTCTTTTGTCATTTTTTTTCACTTTTGTCATTTTATTGTTTTTTTTTTTTTGACTTTATTGGTCATTTTTTTTTGTCAGTTTTTTGTCGTTTTTATTTCACTTTTAAGTCACTTTTTTGTAATTTTTTTTGTCACTTTTTTGTCTCTTTTTTGTCACTTTTTTGTCACTTTTTTTATCACTTTTTTGTCATTTTTTTGTTACTTTTTGTCACTTTTTTGTCATTTTTTTGTCAGTTTTTGTCGTTTTTTTGTCACTTTTATGTCACTATTTTTGTAATTTTTTTTGTCACTTTTTTTGGTCACTTTTTTGTCGTTTTTTTTTGTAACTTTGATGTCAAATTTTTTTTAATTTTTTTTTACTATCTTGACACTTTTATGTCACTTTATTGTCTTTTTTTTTTTTAACAATTCGTTTATTTGAAACGGCTCAAACAAATTAGTTTAACGGAGCCGAGAGACCATTGTTTTAATTAACATAGCTTTTTTCACATGGCTTTTTCACAATGTTGTCTATTTTTCTTTTTTAAGGATTCAAGTATTGAGTTCATCGTTCATTATTCAAAACTACGATAGACAAAAAAGAAAAAGGAAAAAGAAGAAAGGGATACTTAAACGCGGAGATCGATAGATTTGAGAAAAAGATATAATTCGAACATATAGTCTAGGTCTACCACAGCCAACACATCCCTTACTGGAACATTAGGTGGTTTACCTCGGGTCCGAAGGGAATCAATCAAATTCGCTCTGGCGATAAGATGGTCCTCACACGACCAAACAATATGCTCGATGTCATGGTAACCCTGGCCACAACGACACAAATTGCTGCTAGCGAGATTCACACGATAGAGTAACGCGTCCAAAGCACAATGATTGGACATGAGACGGGAAAATGTTTTAATAAAATCACGACTCAGGTCCAATCTATTGAACCATGGTTTAAGGCTTACCCTTGGGATAATCGAGTGAAGCCACCGACCCAACTCATCCTCGTTCCATTTGCGCTGCCAGTTGACGAGTGCATTTTTACGGACCAAAAAGTAAAATTCGCTGAAGGCGATTTGACGCTGATATATAACACCTTCAACTTCACCCACCTTTGCTAACGAGTCGGCCTTCTCGTTGCCCACTATTGAGCAATGCGACGGCACCCAAACAAAGGTGATGGAAAAGAAGAGTCTAGATAAAGTACTAAGTGATTCCCGGATTTTCTCAAGGAAGTGTTTTCCGAGCCTTAATGAGCGAATAGCCTGAACAGAGCTAAGGCTATCTGTAACAATGATGTAGTGTCCAATAGGTCGTGCTGCTATACTGTCAAGTGCCCAATGTATAGCTGCTAACTCAGCGATATACACTGAGCATGGATACTGAAGTTTGTAGGAAGCGCTAGTACTTTGGTTGAAAACGCCAAACCCAGAGCATTCGTCAATTACAGAACCATCAGTAAAGTACATTTTTTCAGCATTGACGTGTCCATACTTTGCTTCAAAAATCCTAGGAACAATAAGAGAACGATGGTGTTCCGGAATCCTACGGGTTTCAAGCTGCATGGACAAATCGAACTGGACAGAAGAAGTGTCGTAATCAGAGTGAAAAACACGAACGGGAGAGAACGATGAAGGATTAACCTGCATAGACATGAATTCACGATATATAGTAATATATCTTGTTTGAAAATTTTGCTCTAGTAGCTTTTCAAAATTTGCAATCACCAATGGGTTCATGACCTCACACCTGATGAGGAACCGGAGAGATAATGAATAAAACCTATCTCTCAGTGGGAGTACGCCTGCCAAAACCTCGAGACTCATGGTGTGTGTTGAGGGCATACAACCCAGCGCTATTCGAAGACAACGATATTGGATACGCTCGAGTTTAATGAGGTGTGTTTTGGCAGCTGATTGGAAACAGAAACTGCCATACTCTATCACTGAGAGAATAGTTGTTCGGTACAATTTGATAAGATCTTCAGGGTGGGCTCCCCACCAGGTGCCGGTAATTGATCGGAGAAAATTTATCCTTTTCTGGCATTTTCCTTTCAGATACTCAATGTGGGCTCTCCAGGTACACTTGGAATCAAACCAAACCCCAAGATACTTGAAACACCTCGATTGAGTGATCGCTCTGCCCAGGAGTTGAAGCTTAGGTTGAGCAGGTCTATGTTTCTTAGAGAAAACAACCATCTCAGTTTTCTGTGGAGAGAACTCAATCCCAAGCCCCAAAGCCCAGGCAGACAATCTGTCTAAAGTATCTTGTAAAGGCCTGTACAGATGTGCCTCAGAATTTCCTGTTACAGATACTACGCTGTCATCTGCAAATTGTCTTAAAGTGCAGCCTTCAGAGAGACAACTGTCTATATCACTTACGTAAAAGTTGTACAAAAGTGGACTCAAACATGAACCCTGCGGGAGGCCCATGTAAGAAATCCTTCTAACTGCAATATCTCCGTGAGCAAAGTTCAGATGTTTCTCACAAAGCAAGCTGTATAAGATGTTGTTCAATAGAGGAGGCAGACCTCGGGAGTGCAATTTGTCTGACAAAACCTCTATTGAAACTGAATCAAAAGCTCCCTTTATGTCTAAAAACACTGAAGCCATTTGCTCACGTTTTGCGTACGCCATTTGTATCTCTGAAGACAGCAAAGCAAGACAATCGTTTGTCCCTTTGCCCCTGCGGAACCCAAATTGAGTATCTGAAAGGAGACCATTTGTTTCCACCCATTTATCCAATCGGAACAAAATCATTTTCTCCATCAACTTCCGAATGCAAGACAACATCGCTATTGGACGGTATGAATTAAAATCGGACGCAGGTTTCCCAGGCTTTTGGATGGCAATAACTCTCACTTGTCTCCAATCTTCGGGAACAATGTTATGCTCCAAGAATTCATTAAATAAATTCAATAAGCGAAATTTGGCGGCATCCGGGAGGTTTTTCAACAAGTTGAATTTTATTTTATCAACTCCCGGCGCAGAATTGTTACAAGAGAGGAGAGCAAGTGAGAATTCCATCATTGAAAAGCTGGAATCCAAATCACATCTATTCGGAGGCACACTTCGGATGATTTTTTGCACAGGTGTGGAATCTGGACAGATTTTCCGTGCGAAATTAAAAATCCATTTATGCGAATGCTCTTCATTTTCGTTCGTAAAAGAACGATTACGCATGCTCCGTGCCACATTCCACAAAGTGTTTAAGGATGTTTCCCGCGATAAACCTCCCACAAAATTACGCCAATGCGCACGTTGTTTCCCCTTGATCAGGTTTTTAAATTGCTGCTCAAGACAAAAATACGCGTTGAAGTTATCCAGGGTTCCGTGTTTCCGAAAAACTTTATAAGCGTTCGATTTGTCTTTGTAAAGATTGGAACACTGACTGTCCCACCATGGATTGGGAGGCCTTCGACGAACAGATGGATCTGGGATGGGCATCGTTTGAGCACCAACTGCACAGTCAAAAATCAAATTAGAAATAAATTTATATTCCTCCAACGGAGGCAACACATCCACAGAATTGATAGCAGAAACTATTGCGTCCGAGTACTTTTTCCAGTCGATGTGTCTTGTGAGGTCATATGCCATATTTGTTGAATTTAAAGAGTTGACCCCATTGGTAATTGTAATTTTGATTGGCAAGTGATCACTACCATTGGGATCAAGGATTACCTCCCACTGGCAATCCAATGATAGTGAATTTGAGCAGAGTGAGAGGTCAATTGCACTTTGTCTAGCAGGAGGTTTAGGTACCCGTGTTTTTTCACCCGTGTTCAAAACTGTTAAATTGAAACTGTCGCAAATGTCATAGATAAGAGTAGAACGACTATCGTCAACTTGTTCTCCCCAGACAGTTCCATGCGAATTGAAATCACCCAGGATCAACCTTGGCTCAGGTAGCACTGAACACAGGTCCTCAAGGTGACTTCGATCCACTGCAACTCTCTGAGGCCAGTACAAACTGACAACGCATAAGTCCTTACCTCTTATAGTTGTATGACAAGCAACAGCTTCAATTCCGCCTGATAATGGAAGGTGAATTCTATAAAAGGAGTGGCGCTTATTGATCCCCAAAAGCACCCCTCCATAAGAATCGTCACGATCCAGACGGATTATATTAAAATCGTGGAATGAGAGATCATTTTGAGAAGAAAGCCAAGTTTCGGACAATGCAAAAATATCGCAATTAGTTTTATGAAGTAAATAATTGAACGCATCAAGTTTAGGAATGAGACTGCGACAATTCCACTGTAAAACAGTGATATCTCTGACCTCTCGTATTGAATTAGTCATCAAGGGAGATAAACACTGAAAGAAGGGGCCAAGTTAGCATCAATTGCTGAAAAAGTGTCTTTACAATGGGGAGCATTGAAGTAACAATGTTTCTAACAGAATCGGAAACTTTAAAAAATGTGAAAATACCGTTAATAATATCTGAAAACTTGAAAAAACCTGAAGAGTTCGATGGTTCTGAGTTAGTGGCGTTGGAGGTTAGAGTTTTAGATGTTCCTGCAACTGATGTGTCATTCGGGGGTGTTATTTTAACACGGAATCCAGGAGGGACTTCTTTATCTGTAGCAGTAGATTTATTACCAAAGTTGAATGATGATCTAATCGGGGAGATTTTTCTTCTGATCTTGGCAGAAGGCGCTTTGGTTCGCTTCCTGGAATTCCCTAGCAAGACGAATGGACTTCCTTCATCAGCCGAATCCGTATCTACTTCATCAACTGGCAGAGCAGCAAAAACATTATTGGATTGAGGTTGGGCCGGGGGTGGAGCGCTCTTCAAAATGGCGGCGTAAGAACGATTGGATCGCTCTTTTAAAGAACGCCTCTCCTTATCCCAACGACTCTTAAATGCCTCGCACAAAGAGATATCATGAGGTGAGCCCCCGCAATAGACACATTTCTGTTCTATTGCTGAGCACGCTCCTTCCTCATGATTCTCCCCGCAACGAGCGCAGCGTGCCTTGTTGCAGCAATGGGACTCGGTGTGTCCCATTTTAATGCACTTTTTGCAACTCATTGGGCGAGGCACAAAGAGTCGCACCTTAAGAGAGTAACCTTAAAATGCCGTCAACCAAAACGTAGTGAGGGAGAGCGGTACCCTCGAATGTCACTCGGAATGAGGCTGACGGTGAATATGTTTTGACTCCGTTTTCGGTGGCGGCAAATGAAAGCTGTCGGCAATCCAGGATTTTGACCGTAGTCGAATCAAGGGACTTAAATTTGCCTACTCCTTTAGACAAAATATATTCAGGCGTCAGACTCATTTCAGATACAACACCCTCTATCTCTACGTTTCGAGAGGGAACAAAAACGTGATACTCCAATCGAAAAAAATCACTACCAACAATTTCATTTGCGGCCTTTAAATTAGCCACAACAACTCGCAATTTATTTGGTCTCACGCGAGACACTTCGGTTACGGAGGACCATCTTGCCAGATCCTTTGTGATCTGAACAACGTTTAAAGCTTTTAATTTGGGCCGGAAATAAACCACCCATGGGCCAGAAAAAGTTGTATTCTCCGGGTAGGCCCTGAGTCGAGAGGTCTTCCCAGAAGTTTTGACAGAGTTCTCTAAAACATCCATCAAAATTTCGGGATTTGAACTTTCGCCTTCGCTCATATTTTATTACGCAGACTGAAAAGTCTGTCGTAATAAAATATCAACGAATCTATAAAATTGTCGATATAGATAAATAATAGAATAACAGAAAAGAGAAATGAAGAACGAGAGGGTGAATAATGAACGAATAAAAACAAACTTGAATACCTTCGATTCCTTCGTGGGGATTCCGTCTATGGCTCCGCTGTAGTGGACCTCCAAACGATGGCGGCTAACTTGTGGCTCGTTGATAATGATGTGCCTGGAGTGTCGTGGTGACCTGTGCCTCCGATACCCGATGACGACGGTGTTCAGATCCGGATGGATCGGGTGCCCCTGCGGTACGCAGCCCGGATGTGTGGGGCGAACAGAGACGATGGCCTTGGTGCTGATGATGGTGGCTGAACTTGATTTGTGCCAATTGTTGTTGTTCGGCAATTGACGACCGAACCAGAGAAAAAAAACCACTCCCGGTGGAAAAACTACAATTTTTTTCAAATTCTCGCAAAGCAAAGCAAAACACTCCGAAACAGCAGCGAAAAAACACGTCCGCACAAGTCAGACTACTTAGATCGAATCTCACTTTATTGTCATTTTTTGTCAGTTTTTTTTTTCATTTTTTGTCACTTTCATGTCACTTTGTTTTTAATTTTTTTTGTCACTTCTTGGTCACTTTTTCGTCTATTTTTTGGCACTTTTTTGTCACTTTTTTGTCACTTTTTCGTCACTTTTTTGTCACTTTTTGGTCACTTTTTGTCACTTTTTTGTAGTTTTTTGTCACTTTTTGTCATTTTTTTGTCATTTTTTGTCACTTTTATGTCACTTTTTTTTTAATTTTTTTTGTCACTTTATTGTCACTTTTTATCACTTTTTTGACAGTATTTTTTATTGATTTTGAGGATGATATTTTCGATTTTGTTGACCTTAGTTGGATTTTAATTATTTTTTTTTGTTTTTTGTCTATTTTTTTAATTTAATTGATTTTTTTGTTTTTTTTTTATTTTAGATGATCTTCCATTGTTTTTTTTTAACCTCAGTCAAGTTAAATATTTTTTATTTTTATTGATTTTTGATGATTTTTTCTATGTTTTGTTAATTTTGCTGGTTTTGTTGACCTCTTATTATTCTAAATTCTGATCAATGGTTTATTGATTATTGTGAATTTTTGTTGATTTTTCACGTTTTTGTTAATTGTTATCAGTTTTGTTAATTTTTGTTGATTTATTAGTTTTTTGTTGGTTTTTGTTGATTTTTGAAGATTTTTGTTATTTGAGATGATCTTCTTTAGAATTTTTTATCTCAGCTTTACTTAATTTTATTATTTTTATTGATTATTTATGTTTTTTTTTGTTTGTTTGAAGTTTTGTAGATTTAAGTGATATTTGTTGACCTAAGCTGATTTTTGTTAATTTTGGTTGGTTTTTTTAAATTTTTTTTATCGTTTCGTTAACGTCAGTTGATTTGTTTATTTTAATTGATACTTTTTTGTTGATTGAATAGATTTTTGTTGATTTTTACTGAGTTTGACGATTGTTGCTAATTTTTTTTTCTCAGATAATCTTTTGATTTTTTTTTTCTCCATTTGATATAATTTGTTGATTTTTTTAAAGCTTTTTTTAATTTTTGTTGACCTTAGCAGGTTTTTAAAATTTTTATCGATGTTTGTTGATTTTTTGTGAATTTTGGTTGATTTTTGTGAATATTGGTTGATTCTGTTAATTTTTATTGATTCGTGGCATTTTTGATGATTGTTTGCAGTTTTGTTGACGTCAGCTGATTTTTCATATTTTCATTGATTTTCGTCGAGTTTTAAGATATTTTGTTAATTTTTGTTGATTTTCGTTTATATTTGTGATTTTGTTGATCTCAGTTGTTTTTATTTTGTTTTTTTTTGGTTTTTGATGATTTCTGTGAATTTTATTAATTTTTTTTAGGCTTTCGTTGATTTTTGAAGACTTTTGTTTTAAAGATGATCTTTCATTGTTTTTTTACCTCAGTTCAATTTTGTTTTTGTTTTTTGTATTTTTATTGATTTTTATAATTTTGTTCGAAATTTTGTTATTGTTGCTTTTGATGACCTCAGTTGACTTTAGTTTATTTTTTTAATTCTAATGTTTTTTTTTTATTTTTGTGAATTTTTGTAGATTTTTTTCATTTTTTTTATAGTTTTAAATTTTTTATTGATTTTTGTGGATTTTTGTAGATTTTTGATGACTTTTTTGAGTTGATGTTATTTTAGATGATCTTCGATTGATTTTTTTTATTTCAGTTTTATTGAGCTTCACTATTTCTGTATATTTTTGTAGTTTTTTTTTAAAGTTTCGTTGATTTGGTTGATTTTGTTTACCTCAGCTGATTTTTTTATTGATGACCTCAGTTTATCTTATTTCATTTTATTTTTTTTCATTTTTGTAGACTTTTGCGCAATTTTTTTCTTAATTTCGTTGATTTATGTCAGTTAATTGTTGTTAGTTTTGTTGAAGTCGATGATTTTTTAAACTTCTGATTGATGTTTGTTAATTTTTGAGAATTTTTGTGAATTTTGGCATTTTTGTTTATTGTTGCCAGTTTTGTTGACATTAGTTGATTTTTTTTTAATATTTTTTTTTTTAATGAAATTTTAATGTTCGTCTTAAAACGTTGCTGAACCCTGGGCTGGAAAAAAACGCCTCGAACCCGGTATCGTTCGATCTTTTTCGGCCTGGCGCTCGCTTTCGTGTTCCATGCAACGATCCGATAATTCGATAAGATTGAAAGCTGTAAAAAAATAATCTGCCAATTAATCGAACCGTGACAGTTTTTCGTGGTCCACCCATTTTCAACAGGCTTCAATCTCCAATTGCACTTGATTCCCTTCGAGATATAGATACATGCTCCTAATTTGAGCTTTTGAGATACCAAATGCAACATTTTCGCCCAACCCAACCCTACTGAAATGATCGACCTTCGAATCTGGTTTTTAACTTAAGGAAGGTCGTCAACAACCGTCAGCTTTCGATCGAATTACCTCATTTTGCAAAGCTAGTTTGCTCTACTGCTTGGTCCGAAAACGTCAAAAATTTATATTAGAGACAATACTTTCACATTGCGCGAAGAAACAAGTTATGAACATTCGAGCTGCAGCAATAAATGGATGGTCGCAATTAATTAATCAATCAACTCGCCCGAAAGGATCGTTTTTACGGTCACACCAGATTGCAGTGCTGGTCCATGGCCTAAGCGAGCCAAATCCGGGGTGCGGTAGGTTCGGCTTAATCCCGTCAAAGTGAACTAGCTTCACTAAAATTTATCCCCACTTGTTGTGATAATAAAATCTCGACTTTTGGAGGTTAACGATCAAATCAGAATTTGCGAGGACTGGCAACAATCGAAACTTGTTGTCAAAACATCAGAATAACAATGAAATTATTCAAATTTTTCATCTCTCAGGGTGCCCGAAATATACTTTGAATTTTTTTTTCTTGGGTTTCAACTTGAATTGTCAATCATCCATCCCGGAAACTTGTTTGGGCTAAATTGGTTGGGTGATTTGCCAATCGTTGCACAGCCAAGCATATGATTTTGGTTTTTAGGCAATGTTAAGGTCATTTCAACCGAATTTGCTCCTTTTTCTTGTCGATTGTACTCATACAGGCTTAGTCAATAAGATCCAAAAGTTGAAGTAATCGCAAAAAGGGACATAAACATTTAAAATATCATTGATATCATGTCTTTGCCCAATAGTTGCACAGGCAAATTTGATATCGTGCCTAATGTTGGCCGCTTTTTTCCAATGATTGCACATCTTAGCCTAAGGAGCTGATACTTGGAACGGAAGCTTTTTTTGAGAACTTCTAGTGCTTAGCTTACGTGAAATTTTCTCAGAAATTCCAATATGCCGTCCGATTTGACCGAAGCCATCTGAGTAGAGTGTTTTTTGACCATATTTACCCAGTAAACCGCTTTTTCCATATGTTCTAGCAACATGAAATTTAAAGTCGTGAACATTTTTTTTTACTGGGATTTTAGTCCAAATTTCCCCGCAATGCAATGTTATTTTCAGCAAAATCAAGGGGTTCTCGTTGACTTGATATTCAATTCTTCGGGATTCGTAGTGTAGATGCAACAGATTATCTCGAAGTTTGGGAAACAGTGGCTTTGCAGAGCAATCTTTAAATTCTAGCTAGCTTAGCTTAGCTTGTTTGACTACTCATATCCACCTTCAATCATTTAACCCGAAATGCTTCACTGACATTGTTTTGCAAGCATTTTCATTCTTTCATTAATTAGAAAAACATATTGTATACATTTGGAGCTCCATGATCGCTGGCGTGGCTAAGTAGAACGAGTTCCACATCGCCAATGGTTGCTACTCCGTGATTGATCGAGGCCATCAATTTTATGCAAGGGCCAAAAGAATGCAGCTTGGGATGAGCAATTCATTCTCAATGCACAAAACTCATGCTCTCCCTTTAGAAAAGATCAATAACTGCGCCGGCCACGTCCTAGTAGTCCATGAGAGATGAAGGAAGGATTGTTAGTAAGATACTTTTCAGGATCAACCGTAAATCTGTTATTCAAGTTTTCTTCAAAAGCTTGTTTTGAAATATTTTGAAACAGTGATAAGTCAGTATCACCAGCTGTAGAAACCGTCTATACGTCTGCGAAACTATATTCAAGTATCTCAGGAAAGGGTTGTTTTGTAAGGGAGATGTCATAGATCAGGAGCCATTTTTGGTAAATGGTGTGATCATTCATTATGCTCCTAGATATTTCCTTAGGGAACTCCTATTAACATGCGCAAAGTTATTTTAATTTGAAAATTCAAAAAAAAAAATTATGAACACTGAAATAATTAGAAAAGTAACCATTCGAATATCCCACAACCTAGCTGTTTCCCTACAGTAATATTTTACACAGGACAGAATATCAAAAAGATTTCTGAAAAGGATTAACAAATACACACCAAAGCAAAACATGGTATGAAAAATTAAAAAGTTGCAGATGATGCAATTTGGAAACATGTAAGAAAGGTTTGCAGAAAGTTTGTAATTTGAAAAACTTTGCGATTCATTGCCAATATCTGCCTCATATTTTGTTTTGTTGTTTTAAACTATTCAGTGCTTTATTATTTCAGATTTCATTTTAGCCTTTCTATAACGATTAATTTAAATATACATTTTCTTGTCGTAAGTTACTTATTTCTGTCAGTTAGATATTACATTGACAGATTATAAAAACAAAAGTTAGATTTGGTTGTAATGGATTTAAAATTTTATTTTAAATAGATCATTTGAATAAAAAAACATATCTCCATATTGTAACATTTTAAAATCTCTTTGCCAGGGCCGGATTAAGCCTTCGGGGGGCGCGGGGATTGCCTCGGGGGCCTCTATAATTCGATATTTTTTAAAATACTATCCCAGAAAATATAAAACCTTTAAAACGTTTAAAAAAAACTGGAAATGAGTTCGGTATACTATTTTTAAATAGCCATGTTGTCTGCGTAGAAAATAGTTTCTGGTATCTTCAAATAAAAATTGTTAATCAATCACGTGCAAACATTACGGAAGAGTTTAGAAATTTCTTAGAAATGAAAACTCTGATTAAAGCTGCAAAATGCTAAATTTAATTTTCACTTTTTTAACCCTTATCACCAACTAAAATTCTCTAATTTAAACAAATGACCGGATAGATATTTTAAATGATTTTCATATCATCATTGATCGTTTGGTTTGTGCTTATTCGAGAAATATTTACCTAGTGACAATTAGGAAGCATCATGAAGATTTGAAACATAGAAAAAAAATAAAAATGAACAAAATAATTAAGTCCACATTCCATAGAGATACAGATATAAGAGTTTAAGAATACAAAATTTTAA
This sequence comes from Uranotaenia lowii, assembly GCF_029784155.1. NCBI lineage: Eukaryota > Metazoa > Arthropoda > Insecta > Diptera > Culicidae > Uranotaenia > Uranotaenia lowii. Next base: position 14,469,793 of record NC_073691.1, on the reverse strand, counting down.
ATCACGTTATATTCAGAACCAAAATTCAGTGTCTCAATTCAAAATCATAATTTCAAAAAAAGTTTTGAGAAACAAAATATGAATTAGGGTGAGTGCTCCTACTTTGGACCTAGAGCCTACTTTAGTCCTAAAATGCCGAAAACTGTAAATAATTTATTTTGCTGGCATAAAATAAAGATATTCCTATGCACACAATGAACCTTTATTCTTTCTGCACCCTACCATACCCTTTTTTGCCATGAAAAGTCTTTCATATAAAATTTTCAACGTTTTTAAAAATGTACCTCTTCATCAGTGGTAAATCAGACAGCTCATTTAGTGGGGCGCGTATCGAGAAATTAGAGTGTTTAAGAAAAAATCACGGTTTTTTACTGTCCAAGCCAAAATTTAAAGGAAAATTACTTTCACTGTGAAGAATATGAACCATACTACCTCTTTTTCCAAAAATTCATGAAAATCAATGGAAAACTCGGAAAATTTACAAAGGGTCCAAATATAGGAAACTTTCGACTTTGATGTTCCATGTTTAGACCTGACATCATCAAATCTTTGTATCAAAACCAACAAATCAACAATGTTGCGAATTTTTAATTGGGGCATAATTCAGAACCAATATTGAATATTTTTACAACATTTTTGCCAGATTTACGCAAATAAACTAAAAGTAAGTAAACACAATCAAGTTTCAGCTATCGTTCTGCTGATAGAGCTGACAGGAAATGAAAGTGTTTGTGATATTCATAACCGAAATTTTAGTTTTTTAAATATTAAAAAGCTGTAATACTATTTTATGATAGTCATTGATTGAAGATTACATTTACAATAAATTTGTTTATTTATTTTCGAAAAATCAAACTTTTTATAGGAATTTTAGTTCTAGTTCCAATGAAAGGAACCGGTCCAGTACCAAAATGGGAACAGTAGGTTCAAAGTTGGAAATTTAAATCATCCATATCTTTGCATATCTCTCAATAATGGTGAAGCCCATGTTGAAAATTTTCATTGAAACTTGCAGATAAGATCATGACTAATAAATGAACTTCCTGAAGGATATAAATTTCCCGTCCAGTCATGAAAAAAACATGATTATTTAAAAACCACCGCTTAATGGGTCCAAAGTAGGGCAACTAACCCTATATAAAAAAAAAAAGAGATACAAAGTTACAACCAGAACAAAAGCAAAAATTGCACCAATTTTAATTCTATGTCTTTGAAACACAATAAAAATCTTTTCATGAGATGTTTTTGAATATGATTCTCATCAGATAAAATTTATTTTTTATCAAATTGTTATTCTAAATGTGACGAAAGTTTCATTCGAACCCCACCAAGCCAAAGGGGTAGTAGTGCAAAAATGATCGGTTAAAAATAAATTGAGAATAAAGATTAAATGTTTAAAACACAGAATCAGTTATGATTGAAAAAACCGGATAAGGAATCCAAATGAGTTTAGCACCTTAAACAAAGATCCTGAATTTTCAAAATTCAGAAAAAATTTGAAACTGAACTTCAATAACTGAAAAAACAGCACAAGACTTGAAAACCCCAAGGATTTGAATCTGGAAAAAGATAAGATTAAAATCATAGAAATATTCATATTAAGAAAATCACTCAATGATACTAGCAACTCAACTATCAGATCGTTCTTATGATAATTTGAGAATGATCATTTGGAAAATGTTATGCTGAATTCAGGATATTCACTTCAGTAGATGATAAAATTTTGCTTGAATGAGTTGAAAATTTCCCAATACAAATATCAAGTCTAAGACAAAAATTGGGATGGAAATTCGCTAAAGAAACCCTGTACTGTCGATTGGTCCAATTTAAGCAACTACAGTTTTTTTTTGAATTTTACTTTCATAAATAGGGAGGGGAAAGGGTTTAGAATTTATACACCAATGAAGATTTCAATAATAATGAATAAAAGGTGAAAAGTTATTATAATACGCGGTATTAATCCGGATACTGCCCGGTTCAAATTCTTAAATGTTTATCATAAAGCGAAATTAGCTGCTATTTTAGTGCAGTAAACCATAACTTAACTTAACGTAACAACAAACATTATTGTTATGCAAGACTTTTGAATGTAATGAAAATGAGGAGATATTTTTTCTTTATTTTACCTGTTTCTGTACAGAATATCGTAAGTGATATGTTTCGATAAAAATGGAAATTTGAGGTGTTTTACCTAATTTTCTTCTTAATTTTTTTTTCGAATTTGGTTTTGTCCAGAAGATTTTGATATTCTCAGCTCGCAAAATGTGGGAGTATTGATTTCTTTTCATGGATTTGTAGTAGTATGATTAAAGTAATGTTAAAACTCTTTTTTCCTCGGGTGGGGGGGCCCTGAGCCGGGGGGCCCGGGGCAATTGCCCCTTTTGCCCCCCCTTTAATCCGGCCTTGCTTTTATCACAATCATTGTCACTGAATATATGAATTTTGTATGTGGAAACAAAGTCGATTTTCTTTAAACATTTTGTTCAATCTTCAAAAAAAATCACTCGTAAATAAAAATTCAAATAATATTTTGAATACAAATTAAAGTATCGCTAGAATCGAATTTTTAATAATGTTGCTGAATGATATTACAATTTTTAATGCACTTCGATATAAAGTGATTGCAGACTTCGAATGAAGATCTGCCAATAAAAGATTTTAGACCAATTTTAGAAAGAGTAACTAAGTTCCAACATTGTGGAACACAATTTTTTCCTTATGACCTTAAATTTTCGAGAAAGGAATGCGATACTAATCTGCAAAAACATACAAAATAAATTTAAGAAAAACTATGGAAAACAGAAGTACTTATTTAAAAAAATGATTCTTCCCAGTCCCGGCGAAATATTGTTCAGGATCGGTCCGGAGGGCGCAGTACCAGCCTCTCCTTTTCAGGCACAATCAGTCCAGCAGAAAGCATTGCAACACTAAATAAAAACTTTGCTGAATCGGGAATCGGGAAACCCAACAGGTGGGAATACCCTTTAATCCGTGTTGATATCACAACTCTGACTCGCTACTGCACTTTGAGTTTGATAAAATATCAAAACATTTTAATTTTTCAATTTTTTGACACGAGATAAAATTGTTTGCGTCTTATCTAGTTAACGCATACTCCGACTCCCTCCTTTGCAGAGCAATCTTTAAATTCTTTGCATAAAATGTTGAATTAATGGTTGGGATGAAGGACTTTTAAATAAATCAGATATAAAAGTAGTCCCTCGAAACCTGAAAATGCATGCGAGATTTATTAAACTATGAAGAAATTTTCGTTAAAATTAATTTTAAATTAATTAAGATTAATCAACGTGATTTTCGTATGAAATTATTTTTTACGGCCTTATCGGTGAAGGTTATGTTCTCATAGTGAGAACATAAGCCGTAAAAAATAATTTCAAACATAAACTTAAAAATTGACTACACAAGTGGGCGATAACTCGGAAGACCCGTTTAGACACATTTTGGATCCTGTTGTAAAAGAAGAAGTAAATTGTATAGTGCGGAACTATGTTCCCTGATGAAAAATGATACGAGAAGGCAACTGAAAATCGTCTTGAAAGACGAAACACCTATTCATTAACTTCCTCGTCGTCTCGCACCGTTGGAGAAGCAGATTCCTGATCAACAAATTGAAGAGTGGCTCAAGAATGGCATAATCAGATGAAGTTGCTCCGATTTTACTAGTCCGATAGTTCTCGCTAATAAGAAAGATGGCACCAGAAGGCTCTGTGTTGACTATCGCCGCTTGAACAAGGTTATCGTTCGCGACCACTTACCCATCCAGTTAATCGAAGATATCCTGGACGATCTTCATTCGGCCAAAGTGTTTCCCTCACTGGTCCTGGAAAACGGATTGTTCCATATTCCTGTTGATGAAGACAGCATAAAGTATACGTCATTCGTGACTCATTCTGGTCAGTACGAGTTCCTGAAAACTCCGTTTGGTCTATGTATCTCTTCCACGGTTTCCAAAGGTACATAAACGACGTGTTCCGAAGTCTTTGTTTTTTTAGTTGGTAACCACAGGTGGTAAATTCCGGTTTACGGATTGTATTCCAAGGCACGGCGAGCCACCGCGTCCCCCCAGTTTGCTACTCTGGGTCCATGGGTACAAAGGGAAGACTCATGATATACTCCGTGTATACCCCCTACTCCCTAAACTCCCCCTGGGGCCGCAGACCTGGCTCCCACCTCGAACTGTTTAGTACACTATGCTTCAATACGTGGGAGGTCTATTCGAGCTAATGCGCTCCAAGGCAATACTCATTAACGAGACCACTTTCAGCAAAACCTCTCATCCTTACGACTCGACGCCTGAACTCTCCTCTAACGACTTGAGAACCGACATCTCCTCGCAATGACTGGAGATTCCCACACAAACCTCTCCTCTTCGCGACTTGAGGCCTGATCTCTCCTCTAACGACTCGAGATCCGACCCCTCCTCGCATCGACTCGAGGTTTACCTCTCCTCTGCACGATTCAAGGCCCGATCTTTCCTCTAACGACTTGAAATATGACCTCTCCTCGTAATGACTCGAGGTGACCACTTGTAACCCTCCTCTTGTTGATAAGGGGCCAGATTCCTCCTCTTACGACTCGAGACCCGACCCCTTATCATAAAGACTAGGGGTTTATAAACTTGTTGCTTTCGTGCCGTAAACAAGAATGACCTTTTGCGCTTCGTTGCTCTCTTCTCTCGTCGTTCACACGCTCGTTTTAAAGCCCCCATTCTAGGATAATCAAAACCCCAATACACGCATCGTTACATCCCTCCTTTTTTTAAATTCAAACTCATCCAGCATATCCCAATCATGACTACATTACAAAAATTCCAACATAAAATATTATATGAAGAGTACCGTTAGCTTTCGTATCTTCCTCCACCTGTTTCTACATTGATAATTATTAGACAAGTTAAAGCTTTATGAAATACATACAGGAGGTCACATAAACACTCTCATCGACTTAAGGGAGTTTTCATTGCACAGAATCCTTTCCCCTTCTCATGCTAAATTCTTCAAGAAGTAATGCTGATTATAACGCTTCAGCCTGCAGGCCACTCTTTATGTTATCATCCTCTTCCTTTCATGTATGAGGGAAAACATTCAAAGTTCTTTGTTTGCTCTCTTTCTATTCCGATTCCTCATCACCTCCCTTTCCAATTTTTGAGGGATTTCAATTTCTGGTATTTATGATCCTGTACATCCTGCAGATCTCCAAAAATCCCTCGTTATATATCTCCTTTTCATCTGTCCCTAGATTGATGATTCGAGACTCCGTATACAATTCACGATATATACTGTGACCTTACAACACAAACTACAAGTCTGCAATCAACGATGGAGAACTGAGAGTAAACTTGTGTGTTTCAACAGTTTTGTTATTGACTAAGTTTAACCATAAAATGTTTCAGTGATTAAATGTTCTATCCTTGTTTTCATTCCAACCACCAGTATGCAGAACCCTCATATTACACTTTGCCAACAAAGTTCTTCATATGCATGCTGTTTAGTTCGAGTTCCAAATAATTTCAGCCTAAAATAGCTATTTACTTTCAAACTATCTGTGGTCTCAAACATATTCAGTGCAACGTCATTAGTATTCAGCATCCTAGTTTTATGTATTTTTTTAGCTCGGAAATATGAATTCTTAATTTACCTCTCTATCAGTTTTTTTTCTCGATTCTTGTCGTGATATCTAAGTAAGTCTCACTTTTTCGTTCGTTCCCTATATAGGTTCGCAATGAGCATTTTGAATATTATTATACCTATACATCTTTCTGTATTCGAACCTCTGGTATAGGCCTTTTAGTCACATCAAGGATTTTAATCTCCAACATTGGTAAATACGACCATTCCATTTGCTAATGCCATCTGGAAACAGTTTGTAATATCGATTTGACTTCCATCGATCGGATTTTCCATCGAGGGACATCCTCGAAATTTGTTACTTCACTGTTTAAAACTCAATCTGTTAAGTATTTCCCTCGTTTTTACGGTATTGAAATTCCCTTCTTTAAATTTATTCCTCTGCTAAGTCCTTAAAACTGTAGCGGCTACTTAGCCAATGTTAACCTTTTGCTTCTTAACCCTCATTAACCTAACCAACTCATAGTATTCCATCTCACCACATAACTTGACGAACATAATTCCTAAAACTATGTTCAACTATGTCAGTTTATTCGCATGAATCTGAATGATTCGAATTCGACCACGGGAGCAAATCAGAGTAGCTTGTCAGAAACCAAACGGAACGTGGAAAACATAATAAGGATGGTTCTGGTCTGGTGGATAAACAACTCGTCAACAGTAATGTGTGCTTCAACCATTAATTCAAGCTGATTCGCTTCTACGTAGTCGAGCTCGGCTGCACGGTCGAACCTGAAAGTGCTCAAGAACGTGTTAGAAAAACCTTTTAGAAACAATCAATAGCTTCTGTATAAACATGGGAGGGTATTTGTAAATACAAACTCCTACCTACTATTGTATGCAAAAGTTGGTTTGTATCAGTCTTCCAATTTCTACCACAGATCAGTAAAAAACTGAGAGCGTTCCTTTTTTCAGGTTAAGAACTTGAGTATAAATTTTACATCTAAACTTTGAGTTAGCGTGTGAACGAGTCTTCTCCCGAGCAGTCAACATAAACATTTTTGTTTAGTTCCTCCGTTTATGGGCTCCGCATCTTATGCTCGAACTGGTCTCATGCCAATTTGAACGGTCACCTTCTGCAGCTAACACATCGCACATCTGTTACTTCTGGGTTCCTTGCTTATTGTACTGATTCCCCTATATCTCTTAATTAGCTATTCATGTTCATTAGAATCTGGCATTACAATCATGTAGATGCCCGTCTCACCGATTCAATTTGTATCGTTTCTCTTCAATACGATCCGAAATCTTAAAACGAATTTTATCAACATCAAATCCTCGATTGAAAATTAAACCAAATATCCCAAATAGTTTCAAGACATTGCAGACTAAGTACGAGATATCTCGTTTATATTTCTACCGCCGTGAGTATGCTATACCAAAAACATAATTCAAACGCAATAAATTTCATTATGAAACTAAGTTCAACTAATTCAAATACAGCAGTAACTCAAAGGTTTTAATATCACATCTCATTATCACATCTCAAAGGTTTCAATAAACATTTCATATCACAACTAGCAATTGTCCATAAGAACCTCCAGCTGTACCAAAGTTTCATTTGGCTCGGACAATCATCAATTAAATACAGTGTACTTTCATAGCACAACACAATACATATTTTGAATAAATATATCCATCCTCCTTAAGTAACAATCATTATACGCGCAGCAATGCAATCAAAACTCCCCTCTTACAAAGCAAACGCTCTAGCCCAAAACACTGCATCACGCATCAAAATCCTTAGCACGACGTTTCATCTTCATCTAAAATGCATTCCTAGCACAGAGTAGGTAATCTCTCGTACGGAGCAGTGCATCTCCCTCATGGGCTCCCTATTTCCACCATGTAACTAAGCATCTCTAGCACTAGCACTTCCTTCACGCAATAAAATATCTTTAGCACGAAGCAATTTTTATCTACCATGAGCTAACGTATATCTAGCACGAATAAATGCATATCCAGCACGAAGCAATGCATATCAAGCGCGAAGCAACTCATATCCAACATGAATCAATGCACTCCTAGCACAAATGCATATCTAGCACGAAACAATGCATATCCAGCACGAAGCAATGCATATCCAATATTAATCAATGCAATTCCAGCATAAATGCATATCTAGCACGAAGCAATACACTCCCAACACACAGTACATCTGGGCCTGGAAACAATGTCTCTCTCTTGTAAGAAACGATGCATCTCCCTCCGGGAGCCAGGCGGTTCCAGCACGAAGCAAGATGTCTTCCAATCCAACTAAAGTACCTCCGGTAACCGGTATCGGTTATTCCAACATCAGGCCAGTCCAACACAACGCATTAACTTTCAACCTCAAGTCTAGTTTCAACCGCGTCCACACTCACTGGTCAAATAAATCCGTTTCCAACAGCAGTCAATTTCTCGTGCCAGAACATTATTTCAAGAAACTGTTCCTATCCCGAATCGCCATGTTTTTTTTTAGCCCACTTTCCTTCCTCTGGATTGTCGGTGGTTTCACTTCTCCAGCTTTCGGACGCCATTTTATAGAATTCAAATTTGTAATTTGTTTCGCCTTTTTGTTTGCTAATTTTACCGAAGAACAAAACTTCAACCACAATTTCGTTTCCTTCAAAGTCTCCATAACAAACTTCCTCAACCAAATCCGCATCATCCCATCCTCGTCGCCATTTTAAACTTGTTGCTTTCGTGCCGTAAACAAGAATGACCTTTTGCGCTTCGTTGCTCTCTTCTCTCGTCGTTCACACGCTCGTTTTAAAGCCCCCATTCTAGGATAATCAAAACCCCAATACACGCATCGTTACAGGGTTGACCACACAAACCTCTCCGCCTGAAGGTTTGAGGATTGACCTCTCCTCTAACGGCTCGAGGCCCGACCTCTTATCTTCAGGGTTCGAGCTTTGCCACCTTGCCCGTCGTGTGCCTGATCGAGAGCAGCTTATACTAGACTCGCGCCTGTCACGGCACACGCGTGGGACTTAACGCAACGACTCGGATGATTCCCGACGAAGACGTCATCCTACTCCGACTCGAATGTCTCACCCGGCGTCAAGAGCCACTCTACCCGTGGGTATTCCCCGATCGTGGAATAACCCTTTTCCAACGATTTCCACTGCGAAGAAGGTCAAGTATTATCCCCGCCGCTTCTGTCGTTGAGAACCGCCCTACTCGGATACTCCCCGAAGGTGAAGCCTCCTACGAACAAACGCGGCGCACCCACGGCATCCGCTACGCAGAAGGTGTTGCCTCATCTTTGTAGCTTCAAACCGTGGGGTCGGACGCACTCTACTCGACAGCCCCCCGTCGATGGGGTCAGTCTACTCCGACCGATGTCCGGCCTTCTTTATCCCCCTTACCCCACACGTTCGGGACTTTGAACGCTACGACTCGGATGTTTCTCGACTCTAGTGGCTCGCCCGGCATCGAGAGCCTCTCTACCCGTGGGTATCCCCCGACAGTGGTTAACCCTCTTCCCTCAAGGTCCGCTACGAGGAAGGTAAAGTCTTATCCCCGCAGTTTCCCTATAGGAAGCGGCACTACTCGGATACCCCCCGACATTGGGGTATCCTACACACGTTCGCGGCGCACCCCTGACCTCCGCTACCCAGAAGATGGTGCCTTATCTTTGTAGCTTCGATCAAGGGATCGGACGCACACTACTCAGATCCCCGTCGATGGAGTCATTCTACACCGTTCGCGGACTGCCGTTGGTTCCAGCTCCTCTGCAGGGCAGTCATGATCCGGGTGAACCCATCGCTGACCGCATGCCAAGTGTTGGACTCCGCACACATGTTCCGAAGTCTGATCGAAGAAAAAGTGGTAGTGGTCTACATCGACGACCTATTGATCCCGGCAGTGAACGAAGAAGAAGGATTGAAGAAATTGAAAACAGTGCTCACGATCGCAAAAAAACAACGGCCTGCAAATTAAATTGAAGAAGTGCCAGTTTTTACGTCGAAAGATTCAGTACTTGGGTTATGAGATAGAAGAGGGATCTATCAAGCCAATTTCGGATAAGATTAAAGCGGTATGGAATTTCCCTAAACCCAAAAATTACAAAGGAATTAATCAGTTTCCGGGACTCACGGGGTACTTCCGTAAGCTCGTGCCATCGTATTCTTTAATTGCGAAACCATTAACTTATCTCCTTAGAAAGGAAGTCACTTTTGTGTTCGGACCGGAGCAGCGAGAAGCAGTAGAGACCTTTAAGGCTGTACTATGTTCTGATTCAACATTGAAGCTTTATCACCCTGGTAGAATCACCGAGCTTCACACTGATGCCAGTAAAGTGGGCTACACGGTGCCATTCTTCTTCAGAAGAATCCAGAAGAGAAGGATTTTCATACTGTTTTTAATATTAAAGCAAGAAAACGTCAACAAGTGAAACTAACTATCCGAGCTATGAGCTCGAAGTGCTTGCTATCGTGTCGGCGCTGAAGAAATTTCGAGTCTTTTTGCTGGGAATTGAGTTTTTTTTTTTAAGTATCTTTATTTGAAACGGCTCATATCATGAGGCTTTAAGGAGCCAAACTCGTTTGATCGCTAATTGGCACTCTCCACAATGCTTTTTATCCTTCATGTTGGCCATTATGTCGAAAAGACAAAGATTCGAACAAATTCCAAAAGCACGGCTAATATTTATTTTGTCCAGTACTGTTTCTACGTTAGACGACAGCGCATAGATTAACCTGGTCCTATGTTCACTGAGAACCGCGCGAAGCAAAACACAACAGAAACAAAACAAAAACAATGCGGTCGGTGCACGGAACTTCGACGGGTGTTACCGGGACGAAAGAACGTTTTCCGGGAGATCCTCCGCTGTTCAAGACTCCGCGGACTTATAAACGTTTGTTTGGATGGCACTAGGACAAATTTCGGGACGAAATACAACGTGAATCGCGAAAGCAAACTAGCACACAGTATGTACAGCTTTCGGTTAAACACTTACAGCTTTCGTTATCGTTAACACTTTTATTTTTTAGAAAAAGAAGATAAGAAAGTGAAATATGAAAATAAAAAGAATGTAATCTAATGTCAAAATCCAAATAGATGCATCATTCTACACACGTACACCTACAAAATGAAGGGTGTTCAGGTTTTTCATATGAATGATTAGAAACAATACGGTGAATTTATGTTGACCACTTTTTGAACCGAACATCCCTTATGTCAATGGGCTTTCGGAGCTTTCAGTCAAATAATATTTATTTTCTTATCAACTATCTAAGTTAAAGTTTATTAAACTATTCGACTTTTTTCTTCCCCTCTATTCGAGATGCCCCGAAGAACGACCTAAGCCATCGTCTCACGATTAAAAAGATAGCTCCCATAACAATCACAGCCATCAGCAGCAGAAATGCGGCCACATCGTAGTAATGATACTGCCAGTCCGGCATTCGGGCCTGTTTGTACCGCAGATTTCCGGCTTCCTGATGCCGGATAACGTATTCGATCCACCAGACCGCTTTTTCAACCGGACGCATCGGTTTGTCCCGAACCAGATTACCAATTCTCTTAATGTTGTTTTTGTATCTGAAGGAAAAAATTAAATACTTTTATCAAACCCAATTTCGATTTCGGAAAATCTACCCTCTTCTTACTTCTTATTGCTGGTAACCTCGATGATGGCCTCCCGGAGACCTTCGACCGTCAGGTGTTCCATCCAGATGGACTTGCCGATGCCGAGTTCGGTCACACGATCGCCGTTGGCATACTGGTCGAAGTTAAATGGAATAACAACCATCGGAACGTGTCGATCCACGGATTCCTCCATCGATTGCTGTCCGCCCTGGGTCACGAACAACTTCACGTTGGGATGAGCTGAAATTATTTTTGAAAAAAATACAACAAAGAAACTTTCAGTTCTAAAGAGGGGAGAGTGTGGTATTGCGGGCCATGGGGAAACCCCAAGTAATAATTTTAGCTTTTTTATGGTCAGCAAAATTTCGTTTGGACTATAGCATTAATTTTCATAAAAAGCTAAAGCGTATTCTATTACATCACCTGGACTCTAATGAAGCCAAAATCAGGCTATTTGGCCCTACCCTAGAAACGTCATCAAGACATATCATTGTTGGTCATCAATGTTGGTCACCAAAGCTTTTAAAAAGCTATTAGAAATTTTTGTTTTTTTGATTCTTTGAGTTCTCGGAGTTTTTTTTTTATTTTTTCCAGCAACCATAATGGTTGATGAATGATGATTGCATTATTCAGATATGATCTGGTGAAATTAATAGGCAATAAACGAATGTTTTATCCATATAATGAGCATCTTTTCTGTGGTGGTTTTATTGGATTTTCAGTCACTTACAGACAGCATTTCAGAGAAACGCGAAAAGAGATATTTGGCTTCTATCGTTTAGCCTTAGCACCCAACATAATATATTTTGGGGGTTTCATGCTTTTTTCATTTATTTACAGTATTTTAAAGTTCAGTTGAAGCCACCATCTTGGATTTCAAGCTAGCGTCAGAATGCAAAAATAAACTTCTTATAGCTTATCCCAATTGACAAATACCCATATTTTGCAGGTTTCATGCGATATTCAATGATTTAGAGAATTTTTAAGATGGCGTCAGATAGCAAAATTCGACTTCTACTCGTTTAGCCCTTTCACCTATTATCAATTTGAGTTTCATGTCATTTTAAGTCATTTACTACATTTTAAAGTTCTGCGGAAGTCGCCATCTTGGATTTCAAGATGGCGTCAGATAGCGAGATTCAACTTCTAACGGTTGATCTCTTTCAACTTATACGCTTACAATATGGGTTTTATGCGATTTTCAGTCATTTACAGTAATTTCAAGTTGAGTGGTAGCCGCCATCTTGGATTTAAGATGGCGAAGGTTTCACGATATTTTCAGTAATTTACAGCTTTGAAAGTAAAAGCGGAAGCCGCTATCTGAATTAATGATGGCGTCAAGCAACAATCTTTTTTCCTACTATTCGGGCCCTTTCACTCAATATTCATATTGTAAAGATATTCATACCACTTTCGGTGATTTCAAGTTCTCAAAGATTTTTATGTATTTTTTTAATTTTAACTCAAAACCAACCCGCATAACTTATAAAAAATGTGTAAAAATGGGAGTTCCAATTCAAATATGTGCTATCTAATCTGAGCGTGTTCTGTTTTGACATCTTGATAGAGAACTGTCACTAAGTTTTATGGCAGTTTAATAATCATGCACTAAGTGCAAAAGAAAGCTTGGAGCAAACTTCTAAGTTTGTGTTTTATTATAGTTTAAAAAGAGCATTCATAACTCTTTCAAAATAACTAAAACAGTATGTTTAATAAAAGTTTAATTAGCGTTTTCAAAACTATCTGAAAACATATGGTCGAAAAAAATATAAGCATTCTGCATGATAAAACCGTCATAAAACGAGATGCACAAAAAAATTACATTATTAAACCATAATAAAACTTCCTAATGCTAGTTGGCTTAATCTGTGTTACTTGCGACGTGGGCCACTCTGAATATCTCGGATGTGTGTTCTCAATCCAACTGTCATCGTCGTCGCTCTGCGTAAGCATATCTTATGTATAAAAATACATGCATAACTCAAAATACATTTTGCATTCCTGTAAAGTTTTCTTATACTAAATCAAGAGTTATGAGAACTAATCTGATGAAATTTCCTTTTTACAGAATTCATTTTTCTCCCTTTTGAGCCTCGATTGTCATTTCTTAATTGTTTTAAACTTTTTGAAAATGTTCATCACCATTTTCCAGTTGTCTATTCTCTCGTTTCCTTCTCCCTTTGGCGGTATATTTTTATCATTGACCACTATCTATCAGTCTTCAATTATGAATACTTTGGTTTTTCATCTTTATTGTATTGTATAATACTTTTTTTTTTCTATTTATACTTAGCACATTAAGGATCGCGAAAAAATATATGCCGAGAAACATCGAAATTCGGCTTTCTATACATCAGAAATCCCTAGACAAAGTACCACAAATTTAGCATCTCTGAACAACGGCAAATGTTATGTTCAATTTCGTCGAATAGAGGTTAACAATCAAATACATTACAAATGAGTTATGCTTCAAAGTTTAACACATTGTTGGCGAGCGAAAAACGAGATTTCTCGTATTTCCGAAATCCTTTAACTGTTTTTTTGTTTTATCTTTCGATTCTCATTTTATTTTCTCTTGTCCTTCCTTTCTTCCTTTTTCATTTTTTTTTTATTTTAAGTTCTCTGATATCTCTTCATATTCCATTCTCATTTTCATCTGTATATTTTTTATGCTTTATTTATGAACTCTATTTTATCGAATCTTATTGCATACTTTTTCCACTTTAATTCTTCCATTTTTATCCCTACTTTTGTGATACTCCTTTTTCTTCGGAGTTCCTAATCTGCTTTCTCTCTTTCTTAAGTATCCGTTTGTGTGTGTCAAATTTGTTTCCCCAATTATACAGTGAGCGAAATAAGAATAGCACCACTATGTGTTTTGCTTGTTAAAATATGAATGATTGAAAATTACGAAAATTTTCTTCCACAGATTGTTCTGAATTGCTTAACGGATAAATCAAGCATAAGTTTACTTTTTTTGGACGTAGCAATTGGCGTTGAGGACCAATAATGTGAAAAAGGGGTGCGAAATAAGAATAGGACCACTTGAGTTTTTCTAAAAAAAAAAAGATTATTTTTAAAAATTTATTGTGTAAAAGTGAATAATAATGCTTCTACGAGTTATTTGAATAGATAACTGCATTTTAGGAGTTTTCCGAGTTTCGAGTAGGCCTTGTTCGGGTGCGGACGCGTTTTTTTCGGGTTTCTCGTGCGCTGCATTTTTTCTTTCTCATTGATATATTTGGTGGTTTGAGTAATGATTCAAGGATAAAATTAAAAAAAAATTGAAGAATTGGTACTAGTGAATTTAAAAGTACTCGTGTGATTTGTGGCTGAAATTGTGTCTTTCTCGGTCGTTTATGGTTGCTTCTCATGTGAAATTGAAATAAAGTACAACAGAATTGGAAAAGAAAGCATAGACTATTTTCATCATGTGCTAAATGAAGATATTGCTATTCATCTAATCTATTTGAGAAGCATAGTGATTAATGAAACAAAGTTGTGTTGAAATGTGTGCAAAAAGTGTGAAGAAATCGGATGATGAAGCCAATCGATTGCAAGCAAATCAGCAACCAAAAGCGCGCGAGCGGCGAAATTCAACAAAACGGAGAATCAGGTGAGCTCGTTCCTTAATATTTTTGGAATTTTCCACTTTTCATTTCCTTATTCGAGCTTCTGAAAAAGTGTTTTCTTAAGATTTGTATAGAAGTTGGACACGAAATATTTTAACGAAGAATACGGAAAGAGCTACCTTCCAATTAAACTCAATGTTTTATTTTTCTTTACTCCATCCACACGATGGTTTGATCGCAGCAATCGATGATTTTTCAAAATTCATCACCAGTTATACCTAGTGGGTTTTTTTTCTTTACTGTTCTTTCCCATTTTATTCGGGTGGGTACTTTGTTCATTTAGCTAAACGTCCGGTTGCTAATGGTTTCATGTGCCCGATAGAACGTTGCTGTTAGGAACCATTTGAACTAAATTTGCTTAAAAGACACGTAATAGGTGTTGTTGGATAATTGATACGACTTCCAATAGATACTGCGAGTTCCGAATTTGACATTCGGATTCAGTAATTGTTCACTTCGTGCTAGGGTGATTCCGCCCAATTCCGCCTGGTATAAAACTTATTTCCACATTTTTTTTTGTCAATTAATTGCAGGCGTATAACTGTTAAATAATTTTAAAGATTCTTTAGGAAAAATTCCAAAATATAATTTATTTTCGTGTGTAAATAATCGAACACCATACTGAAGCACTATAAAACATCATTTCATATAAAACATAACTTCACTTGTTTACTTAATTCATGTTGAATCAAAATATTAACTGAAGTTTTTTTAAATTTTGAAACATAATCTAAAAATAGTTTTTAACAGGGTTAAGATATAAAAATGTTTTAACATTTGAAAATTTAGCTAGTATGCAAAGATAAAGTGAGCTATTATGCTATCATAAGAGAAAATATTTTTTTAATTTTGTAGAGTAAATTGTTACTCAAATGTTGATGCTAAGGTAGACAGATTTTTTTTGATATATCACTCAAAGTGATTTTATGCTAAATCTGACAAATGCTACGTATTCAGGAAACCGAAATCTTGCAAAATTACTTTTTAAAACATATGGGCAGCAAAGACACTGCTCCTCAGTGATTTTGTTTTGGAACCATATATGTTAAACCGACATTTGTTGCCTATTTATCGCATTGTTCGATTAAAATTTATTATATTTTAAATGTTACAATATTATGAAATATGTAAGTTTTTTTTCGTAAATTTCCCTTATTGAAGTTTTTGATCAATTTGAAAAAAGTAATCGTCACGTCAATTGATAAATTCCAAAATGTCATCATAAAACCTAAATTAACAATTAAACATCATAGTTGAAGGTTCTTTACAGAAACCATGACAACTGTTTTGCCCCCTAACTCAACATAATATTTGGAATTTTAATTACATTAAAAAAAAAATTCCAAAAAGGTTGGAGTATGGTCAACAAATGGGGTTGAGTTTAAAGCTGCGTTGTGATTTGAGATATGTAAAGGTTAGATAAGGTAGATACAGTAAATGGTAAGATTTGAGTTTCATAAAATGGTAAGGTTCATTAAATTTTTATAAATGTATATACAAATATAAGAACAACCAGAATTACCGTAAAATAGAAATTTTTTACCAAATTGAATAGAATTATCATCATTTAGCTTGGAATTATAAAGTTTAATTGCTTTCAATAGCTTAAAATTTGTAAGTGCAGTTGAGTATCCTAACTGATCATTCACAAAATAATATGATTTTTTCATTAATATTTTTAGAAACGGATTATAAGTCGGTAAATAGAGCTACAGCTTTAACACAACTGGTAAGATTTAAGGTTGAGTATGAAAAGGTAAGAGTTCACGGAGTGGTAAGATTTCATAATTTTTCAACAATTTCATTTATTATATAAATTATTTTTGAACGGTCACTCAGTTGCCAGCTGGGCAGGTATCTACACGTATGCGGAATACCTGTCGAAGATTCATAACACTAGAATGTTATGAATTTTATACGGTTGCGAAACTGATTGTATCGTTCTACAAATAACACATACACATACACGTAACACTCATTACATAACAGTTCATACGAAGCCATGGTGTCGGGTATGTGATTGTTTGCATTGTAGATAGGCTGAACAATTGATCTAAAGAATGCAAATAAACGCATACGTTGGCGAAACTGCGGTGAATCCGTGCACCCATGGTGGATTACCTACATACATACATACATAACTGCATTTTAGGAGTTTTCCAGAATTCCAAAAGTTTTCAAAGGTTTTAAAATGGGGATTTTGAGAGATGCTTCTCTAGCGTTAAGGAATTACATATTTGAGCTGTAATTCTTTATCAAATTGCTAACTTTCTTCAATGAAATGACGTGAAATGATGAAAGAAACATTCGGGATTAATTTTTTATCAGAAAAAAAAGGTTGAAAATCAAAAACTTTGATTTTGTTCAGTAAACCACACTTTTTTCCAGTTTCAAGTTGTAGATGGCAGCACTATCTTTCAGTTAAAACCAAATTTTGTCTCAATATTGATTTTCCAGGTTTATTTAGGCCTATATTCATCATTTTGAGGTATTTTCCCATTACAGTTTTGTGGAGGTTGACGCTGTAGAAAGCTTTTCCGGATTTGCAAAAGAATCACCAGCACAAAAATGTACAACCGCCAAAATTCCTGCTCATCTCAACTTCCAATTCAATTGCAAATCATACCAATAATACTGCTAGCCGTCTGGTCCATCAAGCTGCATCCCAAAGTATAACTTTATTCTGATAATCGGCCCAAAAAATTCACTTTTAGTGACCTTGATGCAATTCTATTTTTTTTTTTTTTGGATTTATTGATTTTAGAATTTCCAAAGCGTTCACACGATACATGTATTTATTTCTTGACCAAAATCGTCCAGCACTCCCTAATTAATCCCAGATATTCGAAAATGGGCATGAATTCCCGCATACGAAAAAACTCTACCTCTAACAATCCAAACGATTCTCAAACACCTTCAGTAACCGTCACTGTTTGTATAAACATAGCTGTTAAGTAAAACTATCCAAATCAAATTATTTAATTTTAAATAAAACGATTCAAACCAAGCCTCCACGTTTATGTGAATAGTCACAGTAGTGGTTATCACAGCCCCGTAGAGCCGAACGGTTTAAATCATCTCAAACGATTACTTCTAACGTCATACAATTTTGACAGGAGGTGCCAGGTGTCTTGATTTATCAGGATTTGTCCTGATTTTCGAGACACCATACTGATTTTTCAAAAAATGGTCTTGAAAGTGTTCTGAATTGTCCGGATTTTTATACAAAAAAAACAACTTAAATGTAATCGAATTTGTAGTTAAATTATAAGAAAATCGAATAAAACTGTTATAAAATATTTAAATCCATTTAACATATGGCAATCTTCGGTTCTATGATTTTTAAATGGTATTTTTCGATATGAACTACAGGCCAACCTATAAGCTGCTTACTGCTTTTGCATAAATTAAAGCGTTTACGGAATTTGTAATGCGTCTTTATTTATGCAATCTAAGTAGAGCTGCATATTATTTCCATGAATCCAAAGGTGTCCTGAAAAATACTGATTTTTTGCTTCGCGTTGTCTTGATTTTTGACGAAACTACCTGGCACCCCTGATTTTGACACTTCTAAAATTCTGATGCTCCTAGCCGAAGAAGACAAAAATAATAAGAAATTTAAAATAAATTATTTTAGCGGTGAAATCGCGATCAGCAACGAATTCGCAAAAAATTAGATGCTGGAGCTGCCGCAGTGGTCCAGAAAGTCGGCGCACCGAGAGCTGGAATCAGTACAGTCCCACAGCAGGCCAAGAGATGTTCATTTTTCAGGTGAGTGAGTTTGTGATTCTTTTTTCACCTGCTGGTTATGGGGTAGCCAAATTTTTCTTCTTTCTAATTCCCTATGTGTGTCTGACTATTTTTTTTCTCATTTTTTATTCTAGTGTCGGAAAATTCTGCTTTTTTCTACGCGGCTCGAGTTCTCCGCCAGGGGGGAATTCCCGCGCTGGTTTCGCTATGGCCCTGTTATGACATTTCGGACCGGATTTTACAATGTCTTTGGCCACTTTATACCATTGATATGCTACGCAAGCTGGATCAGAGGATTAGTTTAAAAAAGACCCCTATTATAGTTAATGTAAGTGAAAATATATAAATAAAATATATAGTGAAATTCAATGACTATGCAAATGTGAAATCCGAAAATCCAAAATACAAATTTCCTTTTGGTGCGTCCGCCATTAACGCATACGGTTCCCATAACCATTAGTATAACGTGGGAAGAACATTTCGTGAAATCGTATCATAACTGTTACTGTAAACGTTCAGTTATAAGCGCACTTCAAGAATAACTTTAACTATAACGGTTTGGAACTCTAAATATGTTTCCATAAGCGGTTTTGGGAAGTTATCTCAACTATTTGTAAAACAGTTCTCCCATATAGAAGTTTTAACAGTTTTAAACAGTAACATAACTTAACGCCATATTCAACAGACCGTCGTTTTGGAATTCAAGATAAGTGCAATGTTTTTTATGGTTTCAGACATCGTTTTCTAAACGTTTTTTTACACTGCCTCGAATCGTTTTATAACTACTACAGGAACCGTTATGTTACAATATTTTCGTATTCGGGTTTGGTTTAATCGCAAGAGAGTGCTGCCATCTATGACTTAAAACTAGAGAAATAGTGTTTGATTATTTAAAACATTAGTATCTTTGAATTCCAACCTGATTTTTGGATTCAAACTCAGCCTCAAATCGTTGTTTCATCATTTTGCATCATACTTATGAATGTAAATGAAGAAATCAAGCAGTTTGATAAAGTTTTATAGCTCAAATATCTTATTCCTTAACGCTAGAGGAGCATCTCTTAAAACCCCCATTTTAAAACCTTTGCAATCCTTTGGAATTCTGGAAAACTCCTAAAATGCAGTTATCTATTCAAATAACTCGTAGAAGCATTATTATTCACTTTTACACAGTAAATTTTTAAAAATATTTTTTTTTTTTTGAAAAACTCAAGTGGTCCTATTCTTATTTCGCACCCCTTTTTCACATTATTGGTCCTCAACGCGAATTGCTACGTCCAAAAAAAGTAAACTTATGCTTGATTTATCCGTTAAGCAATTCAGAACAATCTGTGGAAGAAAATTTTCGTAATTTTCAATCATTCATATTTTAACAAGCAAAACACATAGTGGTGCTATTCTTATTTCGCTCACTGTATTATTCTTTTTCTAAATTTTCCATTTCTCCATTATTCCTTTTCTTGATATCCATTTTTTTTCTATATTTAGCGCATTTTATTTTCCATTTTCTATCAAATTCCTACTATCAGTACTTTCATTTTTTGGAAAAAATTTTGTAATCAGATTACTTCTTTTTTTATGCTTCATCTAGATTTTAGTAGGTTCTCTCCGTAATGGATTCGCGATACCTCTACACCTGAATGTTATGCTTCTCTTTTCCAATACCTATAGTAGTTTCATCACTTTTTTTCTTTTTCATTATTTTTCTTCCACTTCCATTAACCCTCTACACATTTTTGTTACTCTTTTAAATGGTAGAGTCTACATTATCTTTCTATTAATGAATCTTCACTTTTGTGAAACTCCATTATTCCAAATATCTTTTTCTTCCCTTTTCGCTTAGGGGTTTGAATTTTTGCCGATATTTTTATAATAATACTGGTCCATTTTCACTGTCTCCCTTTTCCTTTAATTTTATGTGTCTTTTGTTGACATTATATTAACTTTCTCATTTGTTATTAGCCTATTTTTTATTTTATTTTTAACTCTATTGATTTTTCTTCTTTGATGATTTTCATTTTCTGTACACTACTTTTCATTTCTATGTTATCTTTACTTTATTCTCCACTTTTGATCTTCAAATTCCCATTCTATAACCTTTTTTAATAAGTTTTTTTAAGTACATATTTCTCCCTTCTGGCTTTTGATTCATCTATTATTTTTTTTACACACTTTATTTTCAATACTCATTTATTGTCCTAAATTTATCAAAATTCTATTAATGTCTTACTGTTTCCTCTATAATTCTTACTATTTCAATCTAAATTCTTTTTGCAATTTTATCATAAAACAAATTTCATCTTCTATTTGCCATTTTTAGCAATTATTTCTATTATCTCTTTTGTTCACAGACTAGCTCCTAATTTTACACACTCTTTTTTTTCAATACTGAAAATACTAAATACTTAAAAAAAATATTTTGAAGCATAATTTCGTACTTCATCGTTATCCGGATTTTTAATCTTCAAAACCGTCGAATGACAAATTATTACCGCAATTGGTAAAATGGTCCGTTTGCACCAAAATTCGTTGCGTTGTAAGATTGAAGTTCCTTCTTCTCCCATTTCTCTTCAACATTTTTTCTCTCAAATGTATTGGTATGTTCTTCGAATGAGTAACTTAAGACAGCACCACTACAGACAAATTAAATGGGTCATTACTCAAAATACACAAGCTCTTTTTTTTTTCAGTAGCACTCTTTACCACAGTTGATTCGGATTTGATGATTTTTTTTTGTTTTGTTCCGCATAACGACCGGTCTTTTTCGCCATCAAAGAGTGCGTTGATAGAAAAAGACAGATTAATTTGCAGCTGTAGTTAGCAGCAACAACAATTATGTTAACGGAGAAGATTGATGATTGGAAGGTGATTAATGAAGTCAAGTTTTCTTAATTTCCTTGTTTTTCTTTCAGGTGTATTTTATATGCGTTCTTCTTACCGACAAACAGATCGATCTACTTAACAAAGGTCTAAACTACGCGGTGTTGAGGATGGACCAGATAATCATCGATGTAGAGACGGCTATTAGGTCCAGTAAGCTGTCCATGGCCCAGAAGGATTGCGCAAGAGCTGAAGTGGCAGATGTCTTGAGAAAGGGCTTCAATGGGAAATCCAATGTCGAGGAAAACCTAACAGCGAAAGAACTTAAGAAAAAAAGGTGTTTTACGTCAAGGCGGACAAGGGAAATACGGTGGTCATCATGGACAAAACGGATCATAACGGATTGATGCAGGCCAAAATCGGGGTTAGGGTTTGCGCCGGTCGCCCTGAAAGCATTTGCCCCAATCGTCCCTAGAATCAAAGGTTTACCGAAGATTCACAAACCAGGGAATGAGATGAGGGAGATAATATCGGGAGTGAACGCGCCTACTGAAAAAGTGGCTAAGTGGTTACTGAACGAGTTTAAAAGGAGGCCAAAACCCTTTAAAACGAGATCGGTGACCAACACCCTAGAGTTCGTGAACAGACTGCAGGCGTCGGAAGGCATAGAAGAGGATGAGGTCATGGTTTCTTTTGATGTTTCAGCTTTTTTCAAGTGTTCAAGTGTTTTTCAAGTGTTCTAATCTGTTAGAAGATTGGTTGTTTCAACAACACAATGGGAGCACTTGGAAACTCAAAGTTAGAAACTACAAGAAATTGGTGGACTTGTGTATGGGACAAAACTTCTTCAAATTTAGAGATTTGTTCTATAGACAAACAAAGGGGGCACCAATGGGAAATCCTCTCTCTCCATCCTTGTGTGAAATTTTTATGTCTCATTTGGAGGAGACTCTTGAAAATCTAGATTTATTACTCGAAAAATGGTGGAGATACGTCGATGACATTTTTTGGTGTAGTAAACTAAAATTTTCTTGAAGAACTTCTAACATCCATAAACGGTTTGCATAAGAATATTAAATTCACTTACGAAATAATAGAAGACAGGAAATTAACTTTCCTGGATGTCCTGGTAAGGAGAGATGATGGCCTATTCCAATTCGAAATCTATAGAAAGCCGACAAATACCATGAAGGTAATACCGAGCACCTCTAACCACTCGTTCCAGCATAAGATTGGGGCGTTCCACCACATGATCCATCGGATGAACTCCATTCCCCTATCAACTGAAGGAAGAGAAAAGGAACTTGAATATATTTTCCAAACGGCTAACTAAAGTGGATACCAAAGTAGATCCATTCAAGCCATCACACAGTGGTTTAAAACTCGAAAAACGTGATCATGGGCTTTTTGATGCCTTAGATATCAAAATAGCTTAATGACATGTTCTACAATGTTTCATTATTTTTAATTGCGCATATTTTGTCATTGTTTTTTTTTCTGATCGATCCACCTAAAAGTGAGATATTTTTTTTATTTTTTTGAGTTTGTCATCCAATCAAAATGATGTCTTGAGAAAACTTGTAGACAATACAATTTTATAAAACTTTGTAAAAGGCTTTAAAGCTCTATCTTTTAAAACAACAGATTTATAGACATTTTTCTAAAAACTAACCTCAAAAAACGAAATTTTCGTTTAACTTTTTTCAAAGCGACTTTCGAGTCTTACTTTATATGAGAGAGTTGTGACAATTGTAAAAATACACAACTTCAGTGGAGATATCAAGTTTCTATCTTGACGTTGAATGGTACTTTTTGTGTAATTACGTTTGAAAATAGCATATTTTCAATGCTCGATATCTCTAAAATTTGCAAACTTATGAAAACAAAATTATATGCATTTGAAAGGCACGTTCTTAAGCTTCAATAAACATATAATTTCATTTGTATGTATTAGGTTTTACTACTCAAATCATTTATCTGAAAGATGGTAGTTTTGAAGTTTTTGTTAAGCCAGCCTGGCAATCTCTTGCTGTTTAGCAAAAGGAAGGTTGAAATATTCTTGTTTTTCTATTCCTACCGTTGACAAGTGAAGACGACATTTCTTTATTTGTTAAGATTGAAGAGTTGGCCCTGTCTAGATGCCAACTCATTTTGATTGGATGACAAAATATGCGCAATTAAAAATAATGAAACATTGTAGAACATGTCATTAAGCTATTTTGATATCTAAGGCATCAAAAAGCCCATGATCACGTTTTTCGAGTTTTAAACCACTGTGCATCATAGGAAAAAAGAAAGATTTCTTCAACGGAAATCTTTCACTACCTTAACTCCTATTCAGAAGAAGTTCCAACGAAGGTCCATGGAGTTCAACAGTGACAACGCAGTTGAATTGCGACACAAGTTGACAAAGTTTAATATTGATATAGTGTTCACTAGCTCTAATAATCAACTGAAATCCATCTTAGAATCGACTAAAGATACAGTGGATTTTTTCCAAGAGGAAATTGATTGATAGATTCGAGGAACACATGGCTATAGCTAGATCTGACTTAAAAAAAAAATCCTCATCATTATTTCGTCTGTCGTCCGCATCATTATTTCGTCTGTCGGCTTCGCTCTCTGCCCAAATCACCACCCACCGTACCTACTCGGAGAGCAAACAAACACGTTTTGCTGGACGCGCTGCTTGTGGTTCTAGAAATTCAGGAATGATTTTACGTTTATAATTTTCATATTTTTGTGAAATCTCACAGCGTAAATTGTTGCACCTCACTAGAATGTAGATTAAATTCCCTTTTCAATGGATATAGTTTTGATTGCTTCAAACGGCGAGAAAGCACTGAAAATCCGGGTACAACCTGACTGAGGACCACAAAAACAGATGAAATTTCAATTAGTGAAAAAATCACGCAAAGTAGCCAACTTTGAAAAATTCCAGAAAATTCAATTTTTGTTGCATCGAAAATCTAAAAACAGCAAAATGTTAGAATTTCAATAAAGTTTGTAGTCATATTTTTTAAAACATTCTACCATCGCTCAAACAGTATTTTCTAGCAATCGAATGAAAAGTAGGTTTTCAGACCACTTTTTTGAACTATTTGTGACCATTTCATTAAAAAAAATTAAAAAAAAATATTTCTTTGTTCCATGATGTAGACATTAACTTCAGCTTTCATATGTGTAAGGCAAATATTTTTTGGACGTGTAGTATATGAACTACAGCAGTTTTCCTGAGGCATGTTTTTTCGGATTTTTTTTCTTTCATGCTGAATAACGAGAAAACTAGAAGCTTTAGCTATATATAATGTTCTAAACATATTTTACTGACATTACAAGGTTTCTATTGATGTAAGTTTCATTGTAATCGGTTAGATATACAGAGAGTTATGACGATTTTAGCTTGGAGTGTCAAAATGACACTCCTAGTGCTGATTAGGGTAATGAAATCTAATGCGGATGAGGGTTAAGGGAGGGAAACGATTCACATTCATCAATCGAAAACGCTCACTGAAGAAGGTAGTAAGTTGCTATCGAAATATCGGTGTATGAACTTTTCATTTACCGTGGTGGAATTAAAAGGAATCTTTCTATTGCTTTGATTCAGTTGAATCATTCAACCAAGTAGGCTCGTTCGTTGCGTTTATTTACCTTTAATCCATTGAACAACTGAGACCTTAGCCACACCCATGTAACTTATCGATAATTCTTTCTATACGCTCAGTGCTGCTCCCTTCTGAGAAGAGGGATCGTAACAGGCGACTAAAATAGCCTGTACACCCTCCATGGGGGTCAATGGTTTGAGTATTCAACAGCGTCAACGTCAAAGAACATACAAAATTACCAAAGCAACCGTTGTTCGTATACGCACTGTTGGTATCAATTTTAACATGCTTGTTTTTATGAGCGAAAAGATTCCCAATTGAGCATTTAGGTAATAGATGATTGCTTCTCGAACAGAGTAAAATAGGGAAAGCTGAGTTTCGGTTTTATTCAAATTCAAATCAAGTGTTTTCCGAATGGCAGAATCTTTTCTACAGCCAGTCAAGATTTTAGGTAAAATGTGTAAGAAATAGTATCTTAGAATTCTTAATTTCAATAAAAAATTTATTTTAATGGGAAGTAATAAAATTATATAAAAATAAAATATTTAGCGAAAAACAATTTTCGTTAAACATGACATAATGACATCGCAAACATAAAGGAATTGATTGAAAATAGGCCTGAAAAAATATTTTCAAATACTTGTCATTATGAATCGATCAGTTGCGCTCTTCGATTTTGCAATCAACATGGCGTTAGTTAATTCAATGCATAATAGCTTTACTATGGTCATATAAATGGCCAATTAGTTTTACAACGGTTTTATGAGAGCCATATAAATAGCTATAATTTGACGTTTCTCTCACAAGCCAACCAATTACAAGCGAAGGATGAGCTCCTCATTTCTTAGTTGTTAATCATTAGTACAGTAAATGAGGATGAGGAAAGATTTTCTAAATGAATTAAATAAGGGATTGGCTGTGAATGTCCGGTGGAATGATACCATGAGTTGAAGTCGAATTTCGTTGTCTGTCGCGATCTTGAAGTCCAAGATGGCGGCTTCCACTTAACTTTAAAATATTCTAAAGGACTTAAAATCGCATGAAACCTCCACAATATGGGTTTTGGATGAAAGAGCTTAACTATAAGAAGTCGAATTTCGCTATCTGACGCCATCTAGAAATCCAAAATGGCGACTTCCTCTAAACTTTAAAATGCTGTAAATGACTAAAAATCGCATGAACCTCCCACAATATATCGGGTGAAAGGGCTAAACGAATAGAAGCCAAATTTCGCTATCTGACGTGACTCAAGATGGTGACTACCGCTGATTTTTCAAATGCTGTAAACGATCGAAAATTTCATAAAAAGTTCATGCCATTTTCAGCGATTTGCAGCATTTTCAAGCTAAGCGGAAGTTGCCATCTTGGATTTCAAGTTGGATTCAGATAGCGAAATTAATCTTCTGTTCGTTCAGCCCTTTCACCAAATATCCATATTGTAGGAGTTTCATACGATTTTCTGTGATTTACAACACTCTAAAGTGTGGTAGAAGCCGCCAAATTGGATTTCAAGATGGCGTCAGATAGCGAATTTTAACTTCTTCTAGTTTAGCCCTTTCAACTTATATCCATATTGTGGATGTTTCATGAGATTTTCAGTCGATTAAAGCTTTCAAAATAAAAGCAGAAGCCGTCATCTGAGATTAAAGATGGCGTCAAGCTAGTTTTTTTTCTCTTACTTGTGTGACCCTTTCACTCAATACTCATATTGTACAGATATGCATACCACTTCCGGTGATTTGAGGTTTTTCAAAGATTAATATATTTTTTTTATTTAACTCAAAACTACACATACGACTTATCAAAAATGTGTTAAAATAGGAATTCCAATACAAATATGTACAATCAAGCCTGAGCGAGTCCTGTTTTGACATCTTGATCGAGAACTAACTTATGACGATTTTAAAATCAAGCACTGAGTGCTATTATAAAACATGCAAAAGGAAGCTTGGAGAAAACTTCTAAGTTTGTGTTTTATTGTTGTTTTAACAGAGCATTCATAATTCTTTCAAAACAACTAAAACAGTACGGTTAGTGTAAACCTGAAAAAAATGACCAAAACAAGCATTATTTTTGAGCATTTTTCATGTCTATAATAAAACCGTAATAAAACGAGCTGCACAAAAAATGCCGAAATAAAACCATAATAAAACTTTTTAATGCTAGTTGGGTTAATCTGTGTTACACTAAGGTTTTTTTACGCGGTATAAATTCCGTCGTTAACGTAAAGGACTTGGAATATTTTCACTCAAAAAACGTAGTGATTCACGAGAGCTGTGTAGAAGAATCATATCCATGGCAAAAAACCGCGTAAAAAGAAGCCGTGTTAGTAAAACTGAGCCAAATCAAACCGCGTAAAAAAGACCTTAGTGTACTTGGGTAGCGACCCTGAAGTAATATACAATATTCTTAACACTTTGTAATCTGAATATTTTTTAAATACTTTTATTTGAAGCAGAACAAATTTTGGTCCGACAGAAGAGCAAAAAAGTAAGATTTTGTAAAAAAATACCTGAAAAGTTTAAAATGTGATGGGTCGTGATTTCAAATTGAAGCACTTTGATGTATGAATTGAAATTTTTGTGAAATGTTCTCAATAAACCGTCTTCTCTATAGACTTTACATGACACGAATGCCCACACGTTGATGTGAAACTAGAGATCTTTTGAATCCATCGGGGGTACTGGAATTTTTTTTATGTTCCCAAGAAAATGGCTGCCGATAGTGTGTCAAATTGACTATCCAGAGTTAAACGGGAAAAAGATAGTTTGAATTCGGAAGCAAGTATAGTCAAATTTTGCAATATTTTTTTTTTCAACTCACCGAGCACATCCTGCTGCGGGAACCAACGGTTCATCCAGATGTTTCCGGTCCCATTGAACTCGGTCGGTTGATCGGACTTCCACAGTACGTTCATATCGAGCGATTGGAAAACTTCCATGAAAATCCTGTTATTGTGAGCGTTGATCGATCCACTCTTGATAAGAGATCCCAAACTAAAGTAGACAACACCTTGCTTGGAATTATCAAGGAAGAGTTGAAGATCATTGGGCAGGGCTTTGGCTGGTTGCACGTGTAGCAAACCCAGTTGGATGGCTTGGGGAACTGTTGGTCTCACGAAACCCAACACGGGTTCGACGTTTGTCATCAGAAAATCGAGACGCTGCATTAACTCGTACGATTTGGACATATTGCTACCGAAATTCTGTTCGATGATTCGATCGTACATGGAAAATTCGATCGGAAGCAGAATGTAGTCGATGAACAACTTTTCGAGAACGGCCCAGAGACGATTGAAGAAACCGGGGAATTCGGCGTATTTTTGGTTCATTTCCGGATGAGCGACGACGTTCATCACATTTCCCACCACCTGATGCGCAAAGCCAATCGAATCGATCGAAGTGATTCCCACCATCGGAATTTGGTACAGCTCGGAGAATGCGAAAAATGGGGTCATGTGAAAATATTCCACCAAAAGGACATCGAACTGGTGCAGGTGTGGATTCTCGATCAGGTATTGCACTTCCGGATGGGTTAGTTCCGCAGCGACAAACTTCCTGGTAACATCCATCAGTCGCCAGGCCACTTCCAGTGAGCTGCACCCATTCTGTCGCAACTTGGCCACATCGAAATTATCGTCCACAATCCGATGGGCAAAGTCCCAGCTGATCTGCGTCACATTCGGATTGTCCGTCTCGAAAGGATCCGTCGTCATCATCAGCACCTGGTGACCCTTTTCCAGCAGCCCTCGGACCACAGCTCGGAACACAATCTGGTGGCTTTTGGCCGGCGAAGGAAAGATGGCCAGGATCCGGGCACCCTCAGCCAAGTGGCCAACTAAAATCGACGAGCTTACTAGAACCAAACCAACTATCCATCCTAGCGATCCTCCTCTTAACATTCCGTTGTGATTGATTTATCAAAATGTGGTCCCAAGCGATTAAAATAATTATGATTCAACCGACGAGCGAGAGCAGTCATTCGATTACACCAAGCAGAAAAAAAAACTGAACCGTTGGCGCGCACTCGGCGAAAGATGCTTGTCGAATGATTTGAATCTTCGTGAGCGCGATTCCCCCATTAATGGGAGGGCGCATTTCTTTACGCATCAACTAACAAATTGAAATATCTAATCTAAGTTTGGTCGAATCGGGGCGGAGCGGCGCTCAATGTCATTCACAGCCTGCCGGCCAGCCAGCTCAATAAGAATTCGTCAAAAAAAAAAATTCGCTCCTAGGACCCACTCGGTCGAAAAGTTGGAAATCGGAAGCAGTGAACCCTTTACTGCTGTCTGTTTTTATTAAAACACTCCTTCCCAATTTTCTTCTCAACTTCCTTAAACCTATTTTTTCATAACTTCCCTTTCTTTACTTAGTTTTCTTAAATGTCAAAAATGTCATATCAAAAATGTCAATTATGTCAAAAATGTGAAAAATGTCAAAAATGTCGAAAATATAAAAAATTTCAACAATGTCAAAAATGTCAAAAATGTCAAAAATGTCAAAAATGTCAAAAATGTCAAAAATGTCAAAAATGTCAGGAATGTCAAAAATGTCAAAAATGTCAAAAATATCAAAAATGTTAAAAATGTCAAAAATGTCAAAAATATCAAAAATGTCAAAAATGTCAAAAATGTCAAAAATGTCAAAAATGTCAAAAATGTCAAAAATGTCAAAAATGTCAAAAATGACAAAAATGTCAAAAATGTCAAAAATGTCAAAAATGTCAAAAATGTCAAAAATGTCAAAAATGACAAAAATGTCAAAAATGTCAAAAATGTCAAAAATGTCAAAAATGACAAAAATGTCAAAAATGTCAAAAATGTCAAAAATTTCAAAAATGTCAAAAATGACAAAAATGTCAAAAATGTCAAAAATGTCAAAAATGTCAAAAATGTCAAAAATGTCAAAAATGTCAAAAATGTCAAAAATGTCAAAAATGTCAAAAATGTCAAAAATGTCAAAAATGTCAAAAATGTCAAAAATGCAAAAAATGTCAAAAATGTCAAACATGACAAAAATGTCAACAATGTCAAAAATGTCAAAAATGTCAAAAATGTCAAAAATTTCAAAAATGTCAAAACTGTCAAAAATATCAAAAAATGTCAAAAATGTCAAAAATGTCATAAATAACAAAAATGTCAAAAATGACAAAAATGTCAAATATGACAAAAATGATAAAAATGACAAAAATGACAAAAATGACAAAAATTACAAAAATGTCAAAAATGACAAAAATGACAAAAATGACAAAAATGACAAAAATGACAAAAATGACAAAAATGACAAAAATGACAAAAATGACAAAAATGACAAAAATGACAAAAATGACAAAAATGACAAAAATGACAAAAATGACAAAAATGACAAAAATGACAAAAATGACAAAAATGACAAAAATGACAAAAATGACAAAAATGACAAAAATGACAAAAATGACAAAAATGACAAAAATGACAAAAATGACAAAAATGACAAAAATGACAAAAATGACAAAAATGACAAAAATGACAAAAATGACAAAAATGACAAAAATGACAAAAATGACAAAAATGACAAAAATGACAAAAATGACAAAAATGACAAAAATGACAAAAATGACAAAAATGACAAAAATGACAAAAATGACAAAAATGACAAAAATGACAAAAATGACAAAAATGACAAAAATGACAAAAATGACAAAAATGACAAAAATGACAAAAATGACAAAAATGACAAAAATGACAAAAATGACAAAAATGACAAAAATGACAAAAATGACAAAAATGACAAAAATGACAAAAATGACAAAAATGACAAAAATGACAAAAATGACAAAAATGACAAAAATGACAAAAATGACAAAAATGACAAAAATGACAAAAATGACAAAAATGACAAAAATGACAAAAATGACAAAAAATGACAAAAATGACAAAAATGACAAAAATGACAAAAATGACAAAAATGACAAAAATGACAAAAATGACAAAAATGACAAAAATGACAAAAATGACAAAAATGACAAAAATGACAAAAATGACAAAAATGACAAAAATGACAAAAATGACAAAAATGACAAAAATGACAAAAAT
This sequence comes from Uranotaenia lowii, assembly GCF_029784155.1. Taxonomy (NCBI): domain Eukaryota; kingdom Metazoa; phylum Arthropoda; class Insecta; order Diptera; family Culicidae; genus Uranotaenia; species Uranotaenia lowii. The sequence continues at coordinate 14,438,685 of NC_073691.1, read as the reverse complement.
GACAAAAATGACAAAAATGACAAAAATGACAAAAATGACAAAAATGACAAAAATGACAAAAATGACAAAAATGACAAAAATGACAAAAATGACAAAAATGACAAAAATGACAAAAATGACAAAAATGACAAAAATGACAAAAATGACAAAAATTACAAAAATGACAAAAATGACACAAATGACAAAAATGACAAAAATGACAAAAATGACAAAAATGACAAAAATGACAAAAATGACAAAAATGACAAAAATGACAAAAATGACAAAAATGACAAAATTGACAAAAATGACAAAAATGACAAAAATGACAAAAATGACAAAAATGACAAAAATGACAAAAATGACAAAAATGACAAAAATGACAAAAATGACAAAAATGACAAAAATGACAAAAATGACAAAAATGACAAAAATGACAAAAATGACAAAAATGACAAAAATGACAAAAATGACAAAAATGACAAAAATGACAAAAATGACAAAAATTACAAAAATGACAAAAATGACACAAATGACAAAAATGACAAAAATGACAAAAATGACAAAAATGACAAAAATGACAAAAATGACAAAAATGACAAAAATGACAAAAATGACAAAAATGACAAAAATGACAAAAATGACAAAAATGACAAAAATGACAAAAATGACAAAAATGACAAAAATGACAAAAATGACAAAAATGACAAAAATGACAAAAATGACAAAAATGTCAAATAAGTCAAACATGTCAAAAATGTCAGAAATGTCAAAAACATCATAAAATGTCAAAAATGTCAAAAATGAAAAAATTTCAAAAATGACAAAAATGTCAAAAATGTCAAAAATGTCGAAATGTCAAAAATGTCGAAAACGACAAAAATGTCAAAAATGACAAAAATGACAAAAATGTCAAAAAAGTCAAACATGTAAAAAATGTCAGAAATGTCAAAAACATCATAAAATGTCAAAAATGTCTAAATGTCAAAAATGTCGAAAACGACAAAAATGTCAAAAATGACAAAAATGACAAAAATGACAAAAATGACAAAAATGTCAAAAAAGTCAAACATGTCAAAAATGTCAGAAATGTCAAAAACATCATAAAATGTCAAAAATGTCAAAAATGTCAAAAATGAAAAAATTTCAAAAATGACAAAAATGTCAAAAATGTCAAAAATGTCGAAATGTCAAAAATGTCGAAAACGACAAAAATGTCAAAAATGTCAAAAATGTCAAAAATGAAAAAATTTCAAAAATGACAAAAATGTCAAAAATGTCAAAAATGTCGAAATGTCAAAAATGTCGAAAACGACAAAAATGTCAAAAATGACAAAAATGACAAAAATGACAAAAATGTCAAAAAAGTCAAACATGTCAAAAATGTCAGAAATGTCAAAAACATCATAAAATGTCAAAAATGTCAAAAATGTCAAAAATGAAAAAATTTCAAAAATGACAAAAATGTCAAAAATGTCAAAAATGTCGAAATGTCAAGAATGTCGAAAACGACAAAAATGTCAAAAATGACAAAAATGACAAAAATGTCAAAAATGTCAAAAATGTCAAAAATGTCAAAAATGTCAAAAATGTCAAAAATGTCAAAAATGTCAAAAATGTCAAAAATGTCAAAAATGTCAAAAATGTCAAAAATGTCAAAAAAGTCAAATATGTCAAAAATGTAAAATTGTCCAAAATGTTTAAAAAGTCATATATGTCAAAAATGTCAAAAAATGTCAAAAATGTCAAAAATGACAAAAATGACAAAAATGACAAAAATGACAAAAATGACAAAAATGACAAAAATGACAAAAATGACAAAAATGACAAAAATGACAAAAATGACAAAAATGACAAAAATGACAAAAATGACAAAAATGACAAAAATTACAAAAATGACAAAAATGACACAAATGACAAAAATGACAAAAATGACAAAAATGACAAAAATGACAAAAATGACAAAAATGACAAAAATGACAAAAATGACAAAAATGACAAAATTGACAAAAATGACAAAAATGACAAAAATGACAAAAATGACAAAAATGACAAAAATGACAAAAATGACAAAAATGACAAAAATGACAAAAATGACAAAAATGACAAAAATGACAAAAATGACAAAAATGACAAAAATGACAAAAATGACAAAAATGACAAAAATGACAAAAATGACAAAAATGACAAAAATGACAAAAATGACAAAAATTACAAAAATGACAAAAATGACACAAATGACAAAAATGACAAAAATGACAAAAATGACAAAAATGACAAAAATGACAAAAATGACAAAAATGACAAAAATGACAAAAATGACAAAAATGACAAAAATGACAAAAATGACAAAAATGACAAAAATGACAAAAATGACAAAAATGACAAAAATGACAAAAATGACAAAAATGACAAAAATGTCAAATAAGTCAAACATGTCAAAAATGTCAGAAATGTCAAAAACATCATAAAATGTCAAAAATGTCAAAAATGAAAAAATTTCAAAAATGACAAAAATGTCAAAAATGTCAAAAATGTCGAAATGTCAAAAATGTCGAAAACGACAAAAATGTCAAAAATGACAAAAATGACAAAAATGTCAAAAAAGTCAAACATGTAAAAAATGTCAGAAATGTCAAAAACATCATAAAATGTCAAAAATGTCTAAATGTCAAAAATGTCGAAAACGACAAAAATGTCAAAAATGACAAAAATGACAAAAATGACAAAAATGACAAAAATGTCAAAAAAGTCAAACATGTCAAAAATGTCAGAAATGTCAAAAACATCATAAAATGTCAAAAATGTCAAAAATGTCAAAAATGAAAAAATTTCAAAAATGACAAAAATGTCAAAAATGTCAAAAATGTCGAAATGTCAAAAATGTCGAAAACGACAAAAATGTCAAAAATGTCAAAAATGTCAAAAATGAAAAAATTTCAAAAATGACAAAAATGTCAAAAATGTCAAAAATGTCGAAATGTCAAAAATGTCGAAAACGACAAAAATGTCAAAAATGACAAAAATGACAAAAATGACAAAAATGTCAAAAAAGTCAAACATGTCAAAAATGTCAGAAATGTCAAAAACATCATAAAATGTCAAAAATGTCAAAAATGTCAAAAATGAAAAAATTTCAAAAATGACAAAAATGTCAAAAATGTCAAAAATGTCGAAATGTCAAGAATGTCGAAAACGACAAAAATGTCAAAAATGACAAAAATGACAAAAATGTCAAAAATGTCAAAAATGTCAAAAATGTCAAAAATGTCAAAAATTTAAAAAATGTCAAAAATGTCAAAAATGTCAAAAATGTCAAAAATGTCAAAAATGTCAAAAATGTCAAAAAAGTCAAATATGTCAAAAATGTAAAATTGTCCAAAATGTTTAAAAAGTCATATATGTCAAAAATGTCAAAAAATGTCAAAAATGTCAAAAATGACAAATATGACAAAAATGACAAAAATGACAAAAATGACAAAAATGACAAAAATGACAAAAATGACAAAAATGACAAAAATGACAAAAATGACAAAAATGACAAAAATGACAAAAATGACAAAAATGACAAAAATGACAAAAATGACAAAATTTGTCATTTATGACAAAAATGACAAAAATTACAAAAATGACAAAAATGACAAAAATGACAAAAATGACAAAAATGACAAAAATAACAAAAATGACAAAAATGACAAAAATGACAAAAATGACAAAACTGACAAAACTGACAAAAATGACAAAAATGACAAAAATGACAAAAATGACAAAAATGACAAAAATGACAAAAATGACAAAAATGACAAAAATGACAAAAATGACAAAAATGACAAAAATGACAAAAATGACAAAAATGACAAAAATGACAAAAATGACAAAAATGACAAAAATGACAAAAATGACAAAAATGACAAAAATGACAAAAATGACAAAAATGACAAAAATGACAAAAATGACAAAAATGACAAAAATGACAAAAATGACAAAAATGACAAAAATGACAAAAATGACAAAAATGACAAAAATGACAAAAATGACAAAAATGACAAAAATGACAAAAATGACAAAAATGACAAAAATGACAAAAATGACAAAAATGACAAAAATGACAAAAATGACAAAAATGACAAAAATGACAAAAATGACAAAAATGACAAAAATGACAAAAATGACAAAAATGACAAAAATGACAAAAATGACAAAAATGACAAAAATGACAAAAATGACAAAAATGACAAAAATGACAAAAATGACAAAAATGACAAAAATGACAAAAATGACAAAAATGACAAAAATGACAAAAATGACAAAAATGACAAAAATGACAAAAATGACAAAAATGACAAAAATGACAAATATGACAAAAATGACAAAAATTATAAAAATGACAAAAATGACAAAAATGACAAAAATTATAAAAATGACAAAAATGACAAAAATGACAAAAATGACAAAAATGACAAAAATGACAAAAATGACAAAAATGACAAAAATGACAAAAATGACAAAAATGACAAAAATGACAAAAATGACAAAAATGACAAAAATGACAAAAATGACAAAAATGACAAAAATGACAAAAATGACAAAAATTGCAAAAATTTCAATTGTGACAAAATGTCAGAATTGTTAAAAAAGTCTCATATTCCAAGTTTTTAATATTTTTAAAAATTTATTATTTTTTATTTTTTTAAATAAAAATGATTTTGAAGAATAAAATTTTCGTGGCAATGGAAGGGTCGAAAAAATTCGTTTGAAAGTGCGTCCTAGAGGGATTTTCACGCGGATGAATGTGGAGGGGATGGAAACCTTAGGCCGAAAGCAGATTTTCGATCTGCTAGGATTGCTTTGTTTCTTTTCATCTTTCGTGTTCGCCTACTTAGCCCACGAATCGGCAATTATGAGCTGTAAAAACTCGGCTTCACTGATTGTTATGAGAGCCTATCGTTGTCATGCAAGTTTTCGGTTCAATTTAGTCTGGCGAAGACTGGCGGGCGACCGACCATCGAGAAGCTGCCAAAAAGCCCAACTAGATCAGTGTTTCGAGAAGTGTAGTGCCAGTTAGATACCCTGTTAGCGATCAAGTCGAACGTGCATCTATCAGAAAGATTAAACGGTGTGACCAATTTTAACCAGCAGTAGGTAAAATAGTTAGGGTTTTTTTTAACTGAGGGCATCCGATAATGTAATAATGTGATAATTTTTCCATCGTTGTTATTCGGAATTTTTAACCCCAATTCAAAAACCATTGATTATTATCTCAATATTTCTGATTCCAGATCTTTATCTTAATTTTATAATTAGATTTTTTTTTTTAAACATTGTATGTCGAAGTTTTCTTTATATCTTCATAGTTGATTCTACTCTCAAACTGATTTAAAATAATTGAAAAAATTAATGATCCAAATCACCCTTCGGTGATGTTTTTTCTGATTTTTTTTTTCAAATCAAAGGTACAGTTTTTGATTGAAAAACCTAACAGTTTTTTCAAATTATTTAAAGGTTAAGAATTCTTGAAGTTAAGTATGGAAATATTTTAAATTTTAGATAGCATTTCCATTAGATTTTCAGTAAAATTTTATTATTAGATTCGAACCTGTCTAGGTCCTATTTTGATAATTTTAGAACTTAATTTTTGACATGTTGAAAAATTGAGTCTGCCTGAAAGCTTTAGATCTTCAGAAAAGTTAAAGATTAGTTTTAACTTAATGTTAAGTGTTGTTTCTAACCTTTTCGCTTTATGTTTTGGTAAAACTCGTGTTATAAATAATATTTGGAAAAATATTGTAAGAAAAATTAGATGAAATTTAATCAAGGTAATTCAAAAAATGATTGATTACCTAACACGTGTTATGTGAATTTTTAATTAAACCGTGGTATTGTTCTTTTTTAACTACATATGAGGTTTCCCAAATTCAAGGGCTCGAATCATCCTCAAAGCGCCATAATCATAAATCATATATTACCTAAATACCCTCCAATCAAGATGCTAAGAAATCTATAAACCACGTGCTGCCGGGCGTTTTGAATACTAAATTTTCCCTTCGACAGATTGTTTGATATTAAAAACATATCAAACCGAAACCGCCAATGATGATGAACCTTCAGTTCTGTTTGAAAAATCAAGCTTGTATGCTATTTCTACTTTTTGATAGGTTGTATTTAGCCGCCCTATTATGCGTATATGCTAATTTGTAGGATGCGTCGTTTTAGATACCGGTTGATTGCATCTGTCAGTATCATCGTACTGAACGAGTTTTTTAAGGGCTGGTCATTGAATAAATTTCAAGTTTTGTTCAGCCTTTGTTTGCGTCACTGTACGGTTTTAGTTTTTTTTTATTTTTATTTTTAACTTTAAGTGAAAGTGATGTTTTCGCATTTGATAAGTTGTCTAGACATTCTATCGGGATTTCCTCGTACAAAACTCCAAAATCAGATGTTCTTAAGAGGCAAATCTGATGTCAGCTCTTAAGACAACATCTGTGCTCTATGTAGGATCGGCAACAATTCAGAAAATAAATCCATTCACGTGTAAAGGAACGTTCAATGAATGGACGGACTGATCCGGGAAATTAGAGCACGTGATTTCCGACAGCTCGGCCGATTGCAGAGAGACCGTAGCAAGAAGAAAGTACAATATCGTTACCTACATCAGGTCAACTGGAAGCTTAAAAAGCCCTTCCATTGAGATGGAAGGATACAAGCGAAAAAACGATTATTTAACACCTCGTTAGGTTTATGGCCCCGCGCTCGAAACGATTCATCGTTGTACTTACACGCAAAGAAATTCAACGATTTACTTATTAAATTTCCTTTTTTTCCAATTGATGTTCAAATTTTATTTATTTATTTTTTCTCCAACAAAATTTTGAAAGTAAAAATATTTTTCAAGTAGAACTTCTCTTCGAAATTTTTTTTTTTTTTGGTGTACAACAATAATGTTGAACGATTAAGCAAATCAAACAGCTTCGTTTGGAGCCAAACTGCGTTATCATTAATGAGTCCATGTCGAGTAAAGGGTGATACGGTCAAAATTTGGTCAAGAGAAAACGTGTGTAAATCGGTGAAATCGTTTATTTAAAAAATCAAATTAAATTTCTTTTTCAAGTTTTATTAGTATAAAATTCAGGAAAAATATTCAGTTAGGCTTCCGCTTTTCCGAATCCAAATTGCCGGGCCTTACGCTTAACCTCTGCCATCAGATTTTGTACAGCCACCTTGTCCACCTTTTTCGCCGCAGAAAGCCAGTTTGCCTTGAACTGCTGCTCGTCCTTAGCAGTGTTTTTGGTCTTCTTTAGGTTCCGCTTGACAATAGCCCAGTATTTCTCAATTGGGCGGAGCTCTGGCGTATTGGGAGAGTTCTTGTCCTTGGGAACCACCTGCACGTTGTTGGCGGCATACCACTCCATGGCCTTTTTACCGTAACGGCAAGATGCCAAATCCTGCCAAAACAGTACGGAGCACGTGTATCTTCAGGAAAGGCAGCAGACGTTTATTCAAACACTCTTTCAAGTAAATTTTTTGTTGACAGTCCCGGAAGCTATGAAAAATTTCATGTGCTTGAAAATACATTTCCCCTTCCCTTTGCCGTATAAAACTCCTGTCCCGGAAGCTGCTTGTAGTCGGCTTTGACGTAGGTTTCGTCGTCCATTACCACGCAGTCAAACTTCGTCAGCATCGTCGTGTACAGCCTCCGGGATCGCGCTTTGGCCGTCGTAATTTGTTTAGCATCACGATTTGGAGTCACTACCTTCTTGTAAGTCGATAGTCCGGCTCGTTTTTTGGCTCGATGCACGGTTGTAGGCGATACACCCAGCTTATTTGCGGCATCTCGGAGAGAGAGGTTAGGGTTTCGCTTGAAACTACCGGCAACTCTCTTTGTCGTCACAGCGGCTTCCGGTTTTCGATTTTCCCCCGATCCAGAATTCCTGGCTGTCGACAAACGTTCCCCAAACACTTCAATTACATTTGTCTCGGTTGATTTTGCCAGCTTTGCGTGCGCTGATACGCTGCTCTTCTTCCTTGGACGGCATTTTGACAACTGAAAGAAATATGTCAAGATGATATTGACCAAATTTTGACCGTATCACCCTTTAGAAATCTTACCCGAATTCACCATAGCGGCATCTGATATACGACGAAAGATTTTAATGCTCGACGAATCGAAAAGTTGTGGCCCTGATGAAATACCAAACTCATTTTAAAAAAAATGTGTGAGTGGAATCGAAGAGCCCTTATAATTTCTCTTCACTTCATCGATTCGTGCCGGTTTATTTCCGAAGTTTTGGAAAATCTCGCATGTGATACCGATACACAAGAACGGTTCCAGGCTCACCGTAGAAAACTATCGTGGTGTTGCAATTCTCTCTGCAATACCCAAACTTTTTGAGAGTATTGTATGCGATAAGATTGGATTGAAACGAGGACTTCGGATGTTCAACATGGTTTTCTCAAGAAACGCTCAACCGTAACGAACCTAACAGAGTTTGTATCGAAAACTTCGCAGTGGATGATGCAAGGTTTTCAAGTTGTCGCAATATACACTTGTAGTATCGTCACTTATTCAAAGGTTGTCTAGTTTCCATTTTGTTCATCAAAGCAACACTCGATGTTATAGGGAACAACAATAAACATTCTACTTCAAACTATCAACAAGAGCTAACGGTTTAGTTAGAAGCAGATCCTTTTCTTGGATACTACATTTGGCGACGAGGAGAAAAATGGCGAATCCATTTGGTGAGTAATTTAAACAGAAAAAAAAGAAAATGTATAAGTACTGAATTCTTGAAAATTTCAAGAAAGGAGACATAAGGAATAGAAACGAACCAGTCGCTTAAATGCGAACTTGTATGTCTGGTTGCGTTCTGCTAAAATGCAGGAATAGTAGTAGAAATGGATCAGGTGCTTAAATGCACATTGGAAGTCTGATGCCATTCTGCCAAAGGGCAGGTTAGAAAGATGTAGAAATGGATCAGGCGCTTAAATGCGCAGTTGAAGTCTGATTCCATTCTGCCGAAGGGCAGGTTGAAATGAACCAGTCGCTTAAATGCGGAGATTGAAGTCTGGTTTCGTTCTGCGAAAGGGCAGAAAATAGTAGCAAGGATCAGTAACTTAAATGCTGTTTAATGAAAGTCTGATTCCATTCTGTGCATGAGTATTGAGTCGCTAAAATGAAGCGCCTATTGATGGGAAATGGAGTTCCCAGGAGGAAAATGATGAAAAGTTGGACGGTATTAGTTACTGACAGGAAGTGGTAAAAAAAAAGTGAGGCAATACAAAACAAAATTTGTTTACCTACTTTGATTTGGTTGGTTGTGCTCAGCTAATAGGAGACGTGCAGTTGTGTGGTCACGTGGTTCGATTTATGATGCGTGTTGAACTTCGGCTTTTCAAGATAACTTTGAGTGGTTCAAATGATGAATACCATTGTGAAATAATGAAGTAAAATTGTAGATTTTGGCAAAATGAGAATACACAAAGCATTCGTAACATAAAGTGAGTGAAGGCGATTTAAGAAGTACAGTACCCAAACATGTGAAAGAATCTGATATAAGCGATAGATGTTCGGAATAAGATAAAAAAATTGAAATTGTATTTTAGGCATGGGTTTCATTTATGTGACACCTTGCAAGTATGAGGAATGAATAACACATCTATACAGTTTGAAGAAATATTTGCTGATATAACAAATCTATTGGTGAGAAAAAAGTTGGAAAGTCAAGGTAGCAAAAAAAAAAAACTATATGTGCTGATCTATATGAGGAGAAATGTTGTAGTGAACAAAGGCTGGGATATATTTGATAGAATTAAAAATTGATGTGTATATTCGTACCACTTAAACCAGGACAACAAACAACATGATACGCTAGCAATGCATCAGTTATTTGAAAAAAAAAATCTGACAATGTGAAAAAGGTAAAACTTTGGTGGTAATGAAATAATGGAAAATCGAAGGATAACTTGAGAAGAAGAAAGGTTTTGAGATCTGTAATGCTGACAGTGATCTTGAGAGAGAAAAGCTTACACCATAGATTAATGTAGAAAAAAAACTATGTCAAAGAAGATAGTTCAGGCAGTTTGATTTTCGGGACGTACGAGTTATCAAGTTTAAGTTTTTTTTCTTATGGAGAATCGTTGAACGCCTAACAGTAATAAAATATAGTCAAAAAAAAAGAAGGAAGTAAATGTAGTATCGTCACTTATTCAAAGGTTGTCTAGTTTCCATTTTGTTCATCAAAGCAACACTCGATGTTATAGGGAACAACAATAAACATTCTACTTCAAACTATCAACAAGAGCTAACGGTTTAGTTAGAAGCAGATCCTTTTCTTGGATACTACAACACTGACATGTCCAAAGCCTTTGACGCAATCAATATAAACGCTCTACTTTCGGTATTATGCAAGAATGGAATAACTGGATCCTGTCTCCAATGGATTCGTTCGTACCTGATCGGAAGAACGCAATACGTCAAACTGGAGGGCGTGAGATCTAGTACTTTCTCGGTCAACAGTGGTGTTCCACAAGGGAGTCACTTGGGACCCCTTCTTTTCATCGCTGTTATGAACGAATTTCCTGAAGTGCTGACTGATATGTTCGCACTGGTTTATGCCGAAAACGATTTAATCATTGCTCGGCAAAGCTCAGTAAAAGACTTAGGGTACGAACACAGTGAACGCGAAGCGAACTGCGAAGCGAAATATTCATTCACCGGATGAATTTCGCAAGTTCGTTTTTGAAGGTCGGCCACAGTGCACGCGAATTGCGAAGCGGTTCAACACTGAGAAAAACCTTCGGTGTTTTAAAAAAAATTAATCACATGTGAAAAACTCTTTGCAAATTAATTTGCAGAATCAAAACCGTGAGCGAGGTATACGTACCGCGCAAAAAAACTAATCAGCGTTAATTCCGAAAAACCACGTTAATTCCGGAAAACCGCGGAAAAAAACCTTGCGCGTTCTAGGACCGCAGGAATTATGAAAAGGAATCTTAGGACCTGAACACTCGGTGCCTGGACTTTATGAGGACGTCGGAGAATAGATTTTTGACGCCCAAATCCAAGATCGCGGCTTCATCCTAACACCCTTGGGTATTAGGTAAAAGGAATCAATAAGTAAAAGTCGAATTTTGCAGACTGACGCTATGAAACGCCATCTTAAAATCCAATACGGCGGCTTCCACTCAACTTTAAAATGTTTTAAATGACTGAAAATCGCAAGAAAAAAAATCTACCAAAACTATGACAAAAATACAACAAAATTATAAAAAAAAAATTTACAATATTATAACAACATGTGTAACAATATATGTAACAAAGGTATTAAAAAAATATGATAAAAATGTAACAAAACTATGATAAAAAAAAACAAAATTATGACAAACAATTGACAATGGTTGTTATAGTACTGTAAGATTTTTGTCATTTTATTTTAATTTTTGTCATAATTTGGTCATGTTTTCATTTGTCGTATTTTTGTCATAGTTCTGTCAGATTTTTTGATCATTTGATTGTAAGTTTCTTTTTATAGTTTTGTCTTTTTTCCGTTCGATTATATATAGCCGTTTTGCCATCGTCTCTTCATACTGAATTTATCCGGTACAACTGTATTCGATGATTACTCTTGTATTTGAACTCACGGACATTGGCTTAGAAGGGAACTAACTTGCCAACTGAGTTACACATATCACAAGCCCATAGATTTGTCTAGATTTTGTCATATTTGTCATTTTTTTTATCATATTTGCCATATATTTGTAACATATTCGTCATTATATGTTGGGATTTGTCATTTTGTTGTTAAAATTTAGTAATTTAAATGTCGTATTTGTCATCATTTTGTCATTTTTCTTACATATATTTGAAAGTATTTTGTTATATTTTTATCTCATTCTTTATAATTTTGTCAGATTTTTGCCATTATTTTGTCAAACTTTTGTCGTATTTTTTTCATTACTTTGTCATATTCTAGCCCATTTGTCTTATTTTTTTCATTTTAATGTCAAATTTTTGCCATATTTTTACCACCTTTGCAATATTTTTTTATAGTTTTATATACGTTTGTCAGATTTTTGTGATTTTATTGTAAATTTTTTGTTATTATTTTGTCATTTTTGTAAATTTGTTGTCAACTATTTGTCTTTATTTCAGTTCTGTCAGGTCATTTTATTGTAAAATTTTGATTATAATTTTGTCTTATATTTTTTCTCACTTGTCACAGTTTTGCCATTTTTGTGATTTTTTTTCTCATTTTTGTGTCTAATTTTGTAATATTTGTCATATTTTTGGCATAATTTTTTTACCACATTTGTCGTGTTATATTCAAAGTTTTGTCATTTGTCTCTATTTTGTTTGTCATATTTTAAATTTTAGTATTAGTTATTCATATTTTTTCACAGTTTTGTTATATTTTTGTCAATATTACTTTATTTTTATAACACTTGTCATATTTTTGTTTATTTCTTTCAGTGCTTTTTTGCAGTTTTCTCAAAATTTTTGTTAAATTTTTGTCAGTGATTTTTCATCTACTTTTTTATCCCTTTTACTCATTTCTTATATTGTGGATGGATAATGCGATTTTCAATTATTTACTGCATTTTGAATAGAGCGGAAACCGCCATCTTTTATGTCAAGAGGGCAACCAAATTCGATTTCTACTTATTGAGCTCTTTCATCCAATACCCATATTGTGGGAGTTTCATGTGGTTTTCAGTCACTTCCAGCGTTTTAAAGTTGAGTGGAAGGGGCCATATTGGATTTCAAGATGGCGTCGGACAACAAATTCGAACTTCTATCCGTTCAGCCCTTTCACCCTATACACATATTGTGGGGCTTTTATGCCACCGGTCGTTTATTGCCAGTTAGAATTAGTTTCAATTGAAAAGACTGAAACCGCGTTTTTTGCGAAAATGCGCGCTAAAAAACCGTGCATTTTTCATAACCGACACAGGAACGGCAATGATAAATAAATACTTTTAAAAAAGATATTTAGATCAATATAATCATTTGGGATAAAAAAAAATGTCCGAGAGAATATTTTCAGTGGATGTCCAGATGAACAGGATGAATTCGTGAGGTCTTCGCACGAAAATTCGCTTGCACTGTGGCCGGTCGATGTTTTTTTCAACGTTTTTCAATGAGAAGCGGTTTTTCGCGCGAATTAGAAATTCGCTTCGCACTTCGCATCGCGCGCACTGTGAACTCGACCTTAGGAGTGGAATTGGACGCGGAGTTAACTTTTTCAAAACACATCGAAAAAGTTGTAGCAAAGGCAAATTCTATGTTCGGAATGGTTAGTAGAATCTGTCACGAGCTGGATAATCCCTCAACGATTGTCTCTATCTGCACTGGATTAGTTGGGACCGTCATTGAATATGCCGGCATTGTGTGGCGACCGTACTACAACATACATAACAACAGACTAGAGAGAGTTCAGAAGAAGTTCTTGCAATACGCTTTGAGAAACCTTGGGGGGCTAGCAGAAATGCCGGAGTATCTAGTCTTGTGCATGCTGGTAGATTTGGACACGCTGGAAATCCGTAGAAAATCGATCGACGCACTGTTTCTAAAGGGTGATACGGTCAAAATTTGGTCAATATCAACTTGACGTTTTTCTTTCAATTTTGCATTTAAAAAACCTGAACACCCCTCATTTTGAAGGTGTGTGAGTGTGTGTGTAGAATGTTGTTCCTATTTTGATTTTGGAATTCACTCTTCAGTTGTCAAAATGCCGTCCAAGGAAGAAGAGCAGCGTATCAAAATTTTGCTCGCGCATCGCGAAAATCCGAGCTACTCGCACGCAAAGCTGGCAAAATCGCTAAAAGTTGCCAAATCATCCGTTACCATGGTGTAATTGGCTTACGCGCCGTCGTACTGAAGCGGAAATTGCATGTTCAAGTCCTGCCGATGAATCGACGAATCTTTTTCGAAAAATTCATGATATTTACGGCTTTTGTTCTTTCCTTCTTTGATATCTCTTGTTTCTCTAATACTTCCCATTACGTTTGATAATGTGATTTTTTACATCGGTTATTGTTTATCATTTATCGTTCATCCTATCGTTCATCTTTGATAGCAAACTATTTCTGTCTTTTTGATTCATGTTCAAGAGATCTCTCCTCCTTTTTTTTGTATTTTTGAATGGCTCCGTGTAATTTCGTCCCAGCGGGATCCATATCACGAAACCGCTCAACCATTCTTAAGTCCAATCAACGGGTTCCATTGTATTAAAATTTCGTCTTAATACGGAGTCACCCCAAAAAATCGGATCCGAAAAGAAAGAGTCAACCACAACGATGATAATGCTTTCCGTTATGCTCTGAGTGATTTGATTCATCAGCTCTCTGCTCCACTGTGTCACTTCCATTGCCATCCGCCAAATTATGTTCCGCTTTTTTTCATTGGCTCTTTTTTTATGTTTACTTTTTTCCTTACGTTCCAGAAGTATTTATTTACCTTTTTTTGGTTTTCTTTTCTTTTGTCTATTACCCAAACTGTGTGTTTTCGCCCGGGTTGGATTCCAGTTGACCCCTGAATTTTCCCCTTTGCACACATTCTTGAAGAGCATTTGCGGTGTAAGCTTGTGCTAACCTGTGCTAACGACAAATCCGAGTAAAAATGCAAAATCCCAGCGCGAAAACCCGTTCATTCATTACTTATTCTGCTCGTTCATTCCCTGTTGTGCAGCCGCCGAGTCGCCGGCTGCGGACGTTGTCTTTGGTTCTGCAACGTGCCAGCTAGCTAGTTCAGGCGCAATTCGTTCAGTATCCGCGTGGAATTGACCGGGTGAGGATTTGCAACGAATCAAATCGGGTGATGAATCATATGGCGCGAAATTTGCTTATGTTTTGAGTGATTTTTTTTGTAATGTGTGAATAATTCCGATTGAATCGAAGCAATCCTAAAAGTTTTGACGGGAACGAATCAAAGCAATCAGTTATCGCGCGAAATTTGAAAACAAAAAAGTTTCACGCCAAAGGTCGATCGACCGGTAACTTGTGAGGCAGCGCGAAAGATTGTCGCCGCCTTCTTTGGGAAATTGGATTACAGTGGGTTACAAGCTAGCCAGTCAGTGTTGTTGTTGTTGCGTCATAGAGTTACAAATGGGGCAAAAATGGCACCCAGCTAAAATTTGCAATTCAGCAAACGAAATGTGCCGGTGATAATGAAAACGAACGTGATTTTGTTTACGTCCGATTTCAAAACGAATCGTGCTAACGGAAAGCCGAGACGAAAAGTTGCGCGAGCTAGATGTTCGTCGTTGTTATTTTTTTTTCTGATGACTAGCGCAACGGAATCTTCGACAAAACGTCACCGGTTCCAATCGACCGAAGTGCATCCAGTAATCGATACCAACTTTCATGGCCAACCCCGATGGGAAGTGTCCGGTAAGTCGACGTCTAACTTCGCTATTTTCCTCCAGCGACAAATGTGATTGGTTTTCTTTCCTTATCACTTTCCATGGGTAATTTTACGCCTCCTTTGAAATAGAATTAGTTTTTTTTTTGTAAACAAACATCTGTCGAGTTTAATTTTAAAAATGACAGCTATGGAGCCGACCAACAAGAAGCAAATTTCCAAACTGACAACGGTCCGTTTGTATGTGATTTGACAGTTGTTTCAGTCTCTTGCGAATATTATTTACAAATTTAATCTTCTAACTTCGCGTGAGTTTACATTACGTCGTATGAAAAATCTTGAGTTATTAAAACAACTAAAAAATTTGTATTTCACATAGAGAATATGTTGTCAAGGCTACAAATATTCTAAATCGAACGAAGATGCGACTAGTTTATGTCAGTTTTTGTATTTTGTAATAAAACTCTTTGTTTACATTTTGTTTCATACGACGTAATGAAAGCTCACGCGAGAAATATTTGTTTTATTGGAAAAAAAAATCGGTAAGAAATTTTACCGACTTCGGTAATTTTCATTTTGTCGACGCAGCGACAAGCTGAAGCAGGCGTGGGAATTTTGGCTTACTCGCGTGAAGGACGAAATCGGGGAAAGATTATAAACATCAATTGCTTCCCCGCTTTTTTTTTTCAACAGCGCACTATCAATGTTTACAGAGATACCTGCATAAATTCAACATACGACAGACATGTTAGCACTTCGCTTATCAAAGTATGCCCTGTTGAGCATCGTACCAAAACAGGGGACAGATATAAGTTTTTTTTTCTCTTTCTACTTCTCTTCCAGCTGGCTGTTGTTTTTTTATCGCTTGCAGAGTAATTTAGTTATTTGGATCTGATTTTCGGTTTGTGCACTTCGCATTTTTTTTTTATTTGGTCAACGATGTGCGTGGAATAACATTATTTGTTTTGATTTTTTTTCGGTTCCTTGCTGTATCATTCTATCTACGGCCGTACAATGTACGGCTTCCCGCAAGCCTGCTTCGATTATGTTTGATAACCTTAGACTTCTGTTGGGATTTGGTTTAGCGTTTGAACCTACATAGCCGGTGACAATCCGGTAGTAACTGAGACTAAAATTTGTATTCCGTTCGGTTCATTCGATAGTCTATGGACATTGGACGCAGGTATCCATTTTTGGCATTGGGAGCTTTTTTATAGTTTTTGGACTTATCTGTAGCCTTGGGATTTGTTTACAATATGTACAGGGTGACAATAAAGTTTCCGTACTTTTTTAAAAAAGGCTTCAAAATCCTAACTCTGTTTAGTGAATTATCAAATTGAAAAACATGAATAACAGCAACATCCTGTGGAATCTTGGCAACAACACACAAACGAAAAAGATGTCAAGATTAGATCGTATTTAGACTTACGTTTTTTCTTATCCTCCTGAAACTCCGATTTCGGGTCCGGAGTGACCCGTTCCGGATAGCTGCCGATTCCAGAAAACTAAAGCACATTTGTAGGGATGAAATGAATGAGAAAATAAATCAAATTTAATAAAAAATAAAATAAAAAATAATAGTTGTATTCGGCAACACTGAAATAAAATGAAATAAACAACTATGGCGACGTTTACTATTTTGGCAACACTAGGCAAACAAACAAAACAAAATCCGTCATTGATCTATTCTTGTGAGCGACAGACGTGTAGAAGTGAATCTCTGAATTGAGATTCGTAAAATCACGACAACATTGTTTTGGTTTTCTGATTGTTTTCATTTGGCCTTCCGGTGGAATAAGACGGAATTGCCGTTAGAAGCGCAGATATTTAAGGCTGCTTCTGCTGATTGTTTTCATTTGGCCTTCCGGTGGAATAAGACGGAATTGGCGTTAGAAGAGCAGATATTTCTGGTGAAAAAAAAAATCGGAGGTGGGTAAGGAAGATTTTTAAAGCTGCTGTTGCTGATTGTTTTTTTTTATTTGGCCTTCTGGTGGAAAAAGACAGAATTGGCTTAAGAAGCAGATTTTTAAGGCTACTGCTTCTGATTTGTTATTTTGATACGGATTTTAAAGGCTACTGTTGTTGATTGTTTGTTTTGATTAAGCCTTCTTGCTGGGTAGGCTGTTTCTTAGAATACTTTCCAAATATTCTGGCTCTGGTAAACACAGACAGAGTTACAAGAAAAGCACAGTTTGAGAAAGCTTTTGCTGAAAATGTTTTTTTTTTTGCAGATTGTTCCGGCTCAGGTAAACAAAGCAGAGCGACAGGAAAAGCACAAATTGTGAAGGCTTTTGTGGAAAATATTTCCAGATGGGATAAAGAATATGCAAAAAAAAAATAGGATTAGAAAAACTTTTGCAGACAATGGAGTGTAGAATTAAGATGAGGGATATTTGGGATATAAAATTTTGTAATTCAGAAAATCAAAAGGCTGTAAATTAAAGATTCTATTGAGAATAGAGTAGAGGAATGAATGTAGGAATGTAGGAATGAGATGAAGGATATGCAGAAAATAAATCAAATAAAAAAAAAAATAAAATAAAAAATAATAGTTGTATTCGGCAACACTGAAGATAAATAAAATGAAATAAATAACTATGGAGACGTTTACTATTTTGGCAACACTAGGCAAACAAACAAAACAAAGTCAGCCATTGATCTATTCTTGTGAGCGACAGACGTGTAGAAGTGAATCTCTGAATTGAGATTCGTAAAATCACGACAACATTGTTTTGGTTTCGTTATATTTTGTCAATTCGCTGATCGAGAACAATAGCGGTTGACAGTTGATGATGATCAATGATACAAAATACAAATGTTGTCATCATACACGCCTAACTTAGCCAACACAGCTTGTAGTTGTGAGTTTTCCTGCAGTGTTGGCAGTTTATTCTGGGTGGTTAACACAGAAAATGATAGTATTTAAGGAATGATTCAGAGTTGAGAATCACATAAGATAAGCGACAAGATTGTAATCGCTATATCTTTAAGTGAAATGAATCAACCGTATCTCATTTCCAAACCAAAATACCTCGTTGCTAAATTCTAAATGCTAAATGCTAAATTGAATTCAACAGATAAAAAATTCCCTCTCACGACCTCAACTCATTCCTTCAGTCAGTTGCAAATGCCTCCGACGATCCTCGCTAACACTTTCTCCGTAAATATCGTTCTAGACCAGTCGTTTTCAGAGTGGTCCCAAGCGCCCCCTACAAGGGGGCCGTGGAAGGGCTCAAAGTTTTCATTTTTTGCTGCATTTTGGAACAAATTTGTTCCAAAATACCCTTAAGGGGGCGGTGAGCTCTGAAATATCGAGACAGAGGAGCGAAAAAGTTTGAAAACCACTGTTCTAGACCCTATCAGCACCGATTTTAGATCATCTCCGGTACCAAATCTAAAGCTGATAGTTTTTCCAACAAAGTGGATTCCATGGGATGTTCCTTTAGGTATAGACCTGTGAGTTTGGCACGCTAGTATTTTTGACCCTAAAACTCCAAAAGCCAAAAAAACAACATTTTTACAATGACAATAGTCGATTTTGTGGAATGCGTCAAGCACCAAGCCTACTGAAGCTGTGAATCCATCTGGACTGAGCTGAGTGCTGAGTTGTTAGCTGTCATGTTCTTGAAGTTACCCTCAAAAAATCAGCCCAGGACCACTATCCTTCCAGAGACAAAAGTTTGATCTTTTTCACGGAAAATTTTGATATTTTTTTTTGGCTGTAAAATGTTTCTGCTGACCCTCCTTGAGCAATTTCTGGAAGTAAAGTGGCTCAGTTGTGAAAAATATGGCGTTGGTGAAGAAAACACTGTGAAGAGTTGTAGAAGCGAGGAGCGTCGAAGGCATGATCCACTTACTGGAAAAATGTCATTAGAGCCATTTTTGTATTTTTTTTTTCGGTTCAGCCTGATAGCTAAGATACCAATGAATCCAATAAATGTAATTACTATTTGATTGATCCGATTTGAAAAAAATTGTAAAGTTCGATATTGTTGAAGTATTTTTGAAAAAAGTACTGGCTCTTTATTGTCACCCTGTATAGTTTTCAGTCAGGAATAGCATGTCTACCTGTAGAGGGAATTCAGGGAAAGATTTACAGAATCTATAACTCGAACAAACAGGTTAAAGTTAACCAAATGTAGGGTTTCTTTTAAAAAAACAGTTTGGAGTGTGACAAATACTGAAAAAAAGCAGATAATTTAAGTTGAATTTTGAATTTTGAGTTTTGAATTTTGAATTTTGAATTTTGAATTTAGAATTTTGAGTTTAGAATTTTGAATTTAGAATTTTGAATTTTGAATTTAGAATTTTGAATTTAGAATTTTGAATTTTGAATTTTGAATTTTGAATTTTGAATTTTGAATTTTGAATTTTGAATTTTGAATTTTGAATTTTGAATTTTGAATTTTGAATTTTGAATTTTGAATTTTGAATTTTGAATTTTGAATTTTGAATTTTGAAGTTTGAATTTTGAATTTTGAATTTTGAATTTTGAATTTTGAATTTTGAATTTTGAATTTTGAATTTTGAATTTTGAATTTTGTAGTTTGAATTTTGAATTTTGAATTTTGAATTTTGAATTTTGAATTTTGAATTTTGAATTTTGAATATTAAATTTTAAATTTTGAATTTTGAATTTTGAATTTTGAATTTTGAATTTTGAATTTTGAATTTTGAATTTTGAATTTTGAATTTTGAATTTTGAATTTTGAATTTTGAATTTTGAATTTTGAATTTTGAATTTTGAATTTTGAATTTTGAATTTTGAATTTTGAATTTTGAATTTTGAATTTGTCGAAATTGTCAAAATTTTCCAAATTGTCAAAATTGTCTAAAATTGTCAAAAATGCCCAAATTTTTCGAAATTGTGAAAATTGCCAAACTTGTCAAAATTGTCAAAATTGTCATAATTAGCAAAATTGTCAAAATTGTCAAAATTGTCGAAAATTGTCAAAATTGCCAAAATTGTCAAAATTGTCAAAATTGTCAAAATTGTCAAAATTGTCAAAATTGTCAAAATTGTCAAAATTGTCAAAATTGTCAAAATTGTCAAAATTGTCAAAATTGTCAAAATTGTCAAAATTGTCAAAATTGTCAAAATTGTCAAAATTGTCAAAATTGTCAAAATTGTCAAAATTGTCAAAATTGTCAAAATTGTCAAAATTGTCAAAATTGTCAAAATTGTCAAAATTGTCAAAATTGTCAAAATTGTCAAAATTGTCAAAATTGTCAAAATTGTCAAAATTGTCAAAATTGTCAAAATTGTCAAAATTGTCAAAATTGTCAAAACTGTCAAAATTGTCAAAATTGTCAAAATTGTCAAAATTGTCAAAACTGTCAAAATTGTCAAAATTTTCGAAATTAACAAAATTTTCAAAACAGTCGGTTAAAACGGTCAAAACTGTCAAAATAGTCCAAAATGTCACAATTGTCAAAATTGTCAAAATTGTCAAAATTGTCAGAATTGTTAAAATTGTCGAAAATTTCTAAATTGTTAAAATTGTCAAAATTGTCAAAATTGTCAAAATTGTTAAAATTGTCGGAAATTTCTAAATTGTCAAAATTGTCAAAATTGTCAAAATTGTCAAAATTGTCAAAATTGTCAAAATTGTCAAAATTGTCAAAATTGTCAAAATTGTCAAAATTGTCAAAATTGTCAAAATTGTCAAAATTGTCAAAATTGTCAAAATTGTCAAAATTGTCAAAATTGTCAAAATTGTCAAAATTGTCAAAATTGTCAAAATTGTCAAAATTGTCAAAACTGTCAAAACTGTCAAAACAGTA
Source organism: Uranotaenia lowii (assembly GCF_029784155.1). Classification (NCBI taxonomy): domain Eukaryota; kingdom Metazoa; phylum Arthropoda; class Insecta; order Diptera; family Culicidae; genus Uranotaenia; species Uranotaenia lowii. The sequence continues at coordinate 14,417,567 of NC_073691.1, read as the reverse complement.
AAAATTGTCAGATTTGTCAAAATTGTCAATTTTGTCAAAATTGTCGAAATTGCCAAAATTGTCGAAATTGCAAAAATTGTTTATAATGTCGAAAATGTCAAAATTGTAATAATTGTCAAAATTGTCAAAATTGTCAAAATTGTCAAAATTGTCAAAATTGTCAAAATTGTCAAAATTGTCAAAATTATCAAAATTGTCAAAATTGTCCAAATTGTCGGAATTGTCAAAATTGTTAAAATTGTCCAAATTGTCAAAATTGTCAAAATTGTCAAAATTGTCAAAATTGTCAAAATTGTCAAAATTGTCAAAATTGTCAAAATTGTCAAAATTGTCAAAATTGTCAAAATTGTCAAAATTGTCAAAATTGTCAAAATTGTCAAAATTGTCAAAATTGTCAAAATTGTCAAAATTGTCAAAATTGTCAAAATTGTCAAAATTGTCAAAATTGTCAAAATTGTCAAAATTGTCAAAATTGTCAAAATTGTCGAAATTGTCAAAATTGTCAAAATTGTCAAAATAGTCAAAATTGTCAAAATTGTCAAAATTGTCAAAATTGTCAAAATTGTCAAAATTGTCAAAATTGTCAAAATTGTCAAAATTGACAAAATTGACAAAATTGACAAAATTGTCAAAATTTTCCAAATTGTCAAAATTATTAAAATTGTCGAAATTGTTAAAATTGTCAAAATTGCCCAAATTGTCAAAATTGTCAAAATTTTCAAAATTGTCAAAATTGTCAAAATTGTCAAAATTGACAAAATTGTCAAAATTGCAAAATGGTCAAAATTGTCAAAATTGTCGAAATTGTCCGAACTGTCAAAACTGTCAAAACTGTCAAAATTGTCAATACTGTCAAAATTGTCAAAACGGTCTAAATTGTCAAAATTGTCAAAATTGTCAAAATTTTAAAAATTGTCAAAATTGTCAAAATTGTCAAAATTGTCAAAATTGTCAAAATTGTCAAAATTGTCAAAATTGTCAAAATTGTCAAAATTATCAAAATTGTCAAAATTGTCAAAATTGTCAAAATTGTCAAAATTGTCAAAATTGTCAAAATTGTCAAAATTGTCAAAATTGTCAAAATTGTCAAAATTGTCAAAATTGTCAAAATTGTCAAAATTGTCAAAATTGTCAAAATTGTCAAAATTGTCAAAATTGTCAAAATTGTCAAAATTGTCAAAATTGTCAAAATTGTCAAAATTGTCAAAATTGTCAAAATTGTCAAGATTGTCAAGATTGTCAAAATTGTCAAAATTGTCAAAATTGTCAAAATTGTCAAAATTGTCAAAATTGTCAAAATTGTCAAAATTGTCAAAATTGTCAAAATTGTCAAAATTGTCAAAATTGTCAAAATTGTCAAAATTGTCAAAATTGTCAAAACTGTCAAAATTGTCAAAATTGTCAAAATTGTCAAAATTGTCAAAATTGTCAAAATTGTCAAAATTGTCAAAATCGTAAAATTTGGCAAAATTGTCAAAATTGTCAAAATTGTCAAAATTGTCAAAATTGCAAAATGGTCCAAATTGTCAAAACTGTCAAAATTGTCAAAATTGTCATAATCGTAAAATTAGGCAAAATTGTCAAAATTGTCAAAATTGTCAAAAATTTTAATATTGTCAAAATTGTCAAAATTGTCAAGTTTGTCAAAATTGTCAAAATTGTCAAAATTGTCAAAATTGTCAAAATTGTCAAAATTGCAAAATGGTCCAAATTGACAAAATTGTCAAAATTGTCAAAACTGTCAAAATTGCCAAAATTGTTAAAATTGTCAAAATTGTAAAAATTGTCAAAATTGTCAAAACTGTCAAAATTGTCAAATTTGTCATATTGTTTAAATTGACAAAATTGTCAAAATTGTCAAAATTGTCAAACTTGTCAAAATAGTCAAAATTATCAAAATTATCAAAACTGTCGAAATTTTCAAAATTTTTAAAATTTTTAAAATTGTCAAAAATTTTAATAATGTCAAAATTGTCAAAATTGTCAAGGTTGTCAAAAATGTCAAAAATGTCAAAAATGTTAAAAATGTCAAAAATGTTAAAAATATCTAAAACGTTAAAAATATCGAAAATGTTAAAAATTTCAAAAATGTCAAAATTGTCAACAATGTCGAAAATTTCAAAAAGGACAAAAATGACGAAAATGACATAAATGACGAAAATGACATAAATGATAAAAATGACAAAAATGACAAAAATGACAAAAATGACAAAAATGACAAAAATGACAAAAATGACAAAAATGACAAAAATGACAAAAATGACAAAAATGACAAAAATGACAAAAATGACAAAAATGACAAAAATGACAAAAATGACAAAAATGACAAAAATGACAAAAATGACAAAAATGACAAAAATGACAAAAATGTCAAAAATGACAAAAATGACAAAAATGACAAAAATGACAAAAATGACAAAAATGACAAAAATGACAAAAATGACAAAAATGACAAAAATGACAAAAATGACAAAAATGACAAAAATGACAAAAATGACAAAAATGACAAAAATGACAAAAATGACAAAAATGACAAAAATGACAAAAATGACAAAAATGACAAAAATGACAAAAATGACAAAAATGACAAAAATGACAAAAATGACAAAAATGACAAAAATGACAAAAATGACAAAAATGACAAAAATGACAAAAATGACAAAAATGACAAAAATGACAAAAATGACAAAAATGACAAAAATGACAAAAATGACAAAAATGACAAAAATGACAAAAATGACAAAAATGACAAAAATGACAAAAATGACAAAAATGACAAAAATGACAAAAATGACAAAAATGACAAAAATGACAAAAATGACAAAAATGACAAAAATGACAAAAATGACAAAAATGACAAAAATGACAAAAATGACAAAAATGACAAAAATGACAAAAATGACCAAAATGACAAAAATGACAAAAATGACAAAAATGACAAAAATGACAAAAATGACAAAAATGACAAAAATGACAAAAATGACAAAAATGACAAAAATGACAAAAATGACAAAAATGACAAAAATGACAAAAATGACAAAAATGACAAAAATGACAAAAATGACAAAAATGACAAAAATGACAAAAATGACAAAAATGACAAAAATGACAAAAAGGACAAAAATGACAAAAATGACAAAAATGACAAAAATGACAAAAATGACAAAAATGACAAAAATGACAAAAATGACAAAAATGACAAAAATGACAAAAATGACAAAAATGACAAAAATGACAAAAATGACAAAAATGACAAAAATGACAAAAATGACAAAAATGACAAAAATGACAAAAATGACAAAAATGACAAAAATGACAAAAATGACAAAAATGACAAAAATGACAAAAATGACAAAAATGACAAAAATGACAAAAATGACAAAAATGACAAAAATGACAAAAATGACCAAAATGACCAAAATGACCAAAATGACCAAAATGACAAAAATGACAAAAATGACAAAAATGACAATAATGTCAAAAATGACAAAAATGACAAAAATGACAAAAATGACAAAAATGACAAAAATGGCAAAAATAACAAAAATATCAAAAATTAAAAAAAAATTCAATATTGTAAAAAACTGTCAAAATGTCTAAATTGTGAAAATTGTCAAAATTGTGAAAATTGTCAAAACTGTCAAAATCGCCAAAAATCCTTAAAATGACAAAATTGTCAAATTTCACAAAATTTTCTAAGTTCTGAAATATACGGTATCAATTTGCCTAGAGCGCACAATTTGCCTAGAGCGCACCTTTTTCATGCCAAAACCGAAAGATTTTTGTCTGGAAAAATGCACAGCATTTTGATGATATTTAGAAACAATATGGGAATGATGTGGGAAATTCCGGGTCTGGTCGACTTGAACGACAAAAATAGAATTCCACATGCTACATCGAAGGGCATTCCTTATATGTACCCCAGTTACCTCCGTAATTGATGTTCACGGATAAGCTCCATGCGTTCCGGGCGGCTTAACCGATATCAGCAACCAGGCACTGACAGACAGCCGTTGCTATCTTATCGCGTATCCAGTTCTACACCCATAGTTTTTAGACGAAAATCAAGTTTGTCTATAAAAATTTTAGTTTCTCCAACTCAAACTTGGTGAAGCTCTGGGTGTCACCGGGGATCGATACGACTCCAGAAGACATTGATAGGAGACTTGGAAAAAATGATAAATGTAGGGCGCGCGAGTGAAATTTGTTAACTCAGAGCTTATCCAAAACACTTATCTAACTTTGGCTTGTTTGACGGGATCTTCGCGGTTTTCACCGTTAGATATCTGGCGGAAAATGTTACCTAAGTTTAATCAGTCGAGTTCAAACGCTGTTTGGCTGAGGTTCTGCAACGATGGACGCGTTAGGCGACTACGTGATTTGGAACACTTCCGGCAGTGTAGTTCAGGATCGATGGAACACTCTTCTGGACACGATTGGTGATGATCCGGAGTTTCTGTACGTTTGGGCTTTAACGACCTGGGTCAATGGGTTCTTCTGGGTTTTCGGAGCCTTTTTCGTGCTGATGGATATAACCAATAGGCCGAGGTTTTTGAGGAAGTACAAAACTCAACCGGGTATGAACGAGCCCCTCAAATGGGATGGTCTTTGGAAGGTCATGAAGACCATTTTGTTCAATCAAACCGTGATCGGGATTCCTTTGACCTACATCGGGTATCACACCGCTGGCAAAAATAATCTTCCGGATGTTCGAGTGCTTCCCAGTTCCTTCGTAGTAGTGCGTGATTTGGCCATCTCGTTGTTCTTTGCCGAGATCGGGTTCTACTACGTCCATCGGATTCTTCATTTGAAACCCCTGTACAGACACATTCACAAGAAACACCACGAGTGGACGGCTCCCTTTGCCTGGGCAGCTATGTACTGCCACCCACTAGAGCATATCTTCAGCAATATGATCCCACCAATTATCGGAATTCACCTTATGAAGAGCCATCTGGCGACTGCGGCCCTCTGGTTTCCGCTGGTGATCATCAACACGATCCGGGATCACTGCGGGTACCACTTCCCGTTTTTTCCGAGTTCGGAATTTCACGATTATCATCACGCCAAGTGAGTTCATCCTCTGCAGTTCCAAAAACTTTCCCAGTCACTAAAATCTGATGTTTTCGTAGGTTTACGGAATGTTTCGGAACGTTCGGATACCTGGATAGGCTACACGGAACCGACCGGCAGTACCGAAAAAGCAAACAGTATCTGAGGCACCGGTTCTTGTGGAGCACTAAATCGGCACGGGAAGTGGTTCCGGATAAGTGAACGATGTTTCATTTGATTGTGTGTTGGATAGCAATTTCATGGCGACGAATAAAATCTCTTTACCAGTATTAGCACTTTGGAACCGAAAAAGTTTACTCTCGATCAATGGATTATATAATCTTTCAAACCTCAGGTCATTATGGACAGCGTCAGTGCTATGGGAGATTTAGGTATTTTGGGTCCAAGGAAAACGTGGGCAATCTTCATGTTCCAAGTAGTCTTAAAAATGACTTCAGTCATTTATGGAGGTTTATGAACACCACACAGCCGTAAATTAAAGTTCTTATTGATACTTTCAAGTTCCAAAACAAGTCTTAATGACCCTCTATTCAACGTTTTGATGTAAAGCACACGGATGTTCATAGGTCCAGAAGAGAATTTTAAAATCGCATTCGCTGTAGGAACAAGGACGAAATGGCGAAAAAGCATATTTTGAAGCCTAATTTTACAATATTTTGCTTTTTGTTTTTGTTTTTGGAGCACCAGCATAGAGGAGTATGTATGAGAAGCCACCAATCGCTGATAGGTCTTCTGACCCGAGTCGGTACGGGGAGGTCTCGATCACACGTTCAAATATTGCCCATGTTTAACTCACCAACAATCCGCGATGCCAGGTAAATGTTTGACGTTTTGTAGTTAGGAAAAAAGGTGAAAAAAATGGTGTAAATTTTCGATGAATTTAAAACTCATTTTACTACGGCTTTTTACTTCAGAGATCTTTTAAAAAGTAAGTAGAATCAACTTTTAGGTCTTCTTCTAGTGTTTTCAATATTTTTTGAAATAATATCGATAGCTACCAAGCGAGAAATTGAGTTTCAAAAACTGGTGTTTTTCTTGCGATTGAAAACACACCTAAGTATTTTAAAAGTTTTTGAATGAAAATGTGATATTTTCACAAAAACTGTCATTCAAAAAAATTGTTGGAGATATTTGTAAGCAAAATTTACAAAAGTTCTGTTTTGGAAAGCATTCTGACAAGGAAAAAACCTGGTTGAAAAAACGGGAATTTTATCCTGTTTTCTGTTAGCCAAAGTAACAAATTTGATGGTATTTTCTGGAATCAATGGAGTGTTTGAGTTGTTTTTTCGTACTGGAAGAAGATTTAAAATGATTTAGATTATTTATAGATTTATTAAAGAATGGTATTTCATTTATGAAAAATGCACTTCTGGAATGTCTGCTCTTATGTGAGAGCTGTTTGCACATTTTTCGAAATTTTGTTTTAAAAAAATCGAATGTATTTCCGTCGGCGTGTCTTGCAAGTACCTTTTCATGACAAAATTTTGCCCAATAATTATAATTATTAAAAAATAACATTAGGAGCTAATTCCCTTTTAATTATATGCCTGTTCCTAAAAGCTCCCCAAATTCTCTAAACTCTTGTATGGAGTACTTTGTAGCGCTACTGTTTGGTTAATATCTCGTATTGATTTTCGTTACTCGCGGATCGCTGGTAACAGAGAAAGATTTGGTTCCGAATTCGTAAACGCTCCTTTAATCCGTTCGAAGTTTGTGGTACGTTTTAAAATCCTACGATAACAATTCTAATGATGGTAATTTGAAAATATTAGGATATCTCTTTCAGCTTACGTTTAGTGACCTTTCTCTTTCTTTCCTCCTGTCTAGATTCCAGCCTTTGCACTCGCTATGACGCTTCACCTTTAATTAATTGTACAATTTCACAATAAATTCTAAAGGTTCTCAACTACTTTCTCACCTGCTCGATGATGCTTACTCCAAATGGTACAGTTGCGCACTTCCGGATAACTTAGTACTTAGCTTGCATAAGCAACTCCACCGGCACTAGCTTACTAATTTGGTTAAGTTATTTACCTAGATTAAGTAACTTTAAGTTAAATTTCAAACTAAATTGCTTCTCACACTCAAATCTCACCTAAACACGTAAATTTGAAGTAGATCTTTTCTAATAGAGCCTTACTTAGAATCAAGCTATGATTCGAACACCACTAGAACTCAACTTTTTAGAATTATTATTGTTTGTTTACTTTTGTCTACGTTATTGCTTCTAGCCTTCCCGCTTAAATTGCAGCTTTCTTTTCTCCCTCTTTCACCGTCTCAATTTGAGAACTGTCATCTATACGAGTGCGTTCAATGCTGTCAGCACGTTAGGCCCCTTCAGTGACATCTCGGATATTTGCAGTGCTACCAAGGGGTCCGTTACCACTGGTTTGGGATAGGTTTGACTCACCAAACTCTCTTCCAACTGTTCGAAACAAATTTGGAATTTTGAAAAAGAACCGTAGTATCCATATGATTCCATATTTGCCGAGATACTCCGGCTTGCTTCATTCCACAATCCATTGTTCATAAGTCTTTCGTTCGTTTGAAGACCTATCCAAACCCCCACGAACCCCCTTCAATAGAGTTAAAATGTTTTAAATTTTATAGCTAATAGATCGTAAATATGTAAATCGTCATTTACCGAGACCTTCATCCGCCATCCAAACACTCCCTGGGATGTACCATGCTAATTCGGCAGAACGTCTCCACTTTGAAATCTTTCCACTAATTTCTTCACTGAATCAAAACCGCATATCCACTCTACTTTCCTTGACTGTACAATGAAAGTAATTCCCTCTTTCGGGATGAATGAATCTACTTGGTTTAAAAGCCCTGAGAAAAAAAGAAAAAAAGTAATTTATTCTTCCATGTAAAAGAAAACATACCTTCTCCTGTTTATTCTAGAGAAAGTTCATCGAAAACTTAGCAAGCGACAACAATTTTCCCGTTACATGTAATCCGGGATGATTTTCCATTTCATAAATCATAAATCGCTGAAATTTCATAATTTTAGCTGCTCTCTTCGTTATAATAGAACGAATTATGAGTTTCTTCCTGACAGCCTTTCTACTTCTTTCCAAAGACACCACTCGCTCATTCACCATTTTCTGCCTCGATCCACGCAGATGTGGAATCTGCTCACTTTTGAAAAAAAAAAATAGCCATTCTTCACAGATGGCGTTAAAAAAACAATATTAATTATCGCACATTAAATCTGTCCCTCGTACAGGCATAGTTTGCACTTGTGTATGTATGTATGTAGATAATCCACCATGGATGCACGGATTCACCGCAGTTTCGTCAACACATGCGCTGAATTGCATTCTTTAGATAACTAGTTCGGCAGATCTTCAATGCAAATCACCACATGCCCAACCCCATGGCTTCGTGTGAACTGTTATGGAATGAATGAGATATGTGTGAATGTAAGTATCATTTGGATGAACAAGTCAATCACTTACGCAACCGTTATAAGATTAATGACATTTTTAATGTTAATAATCTAAGACAGGTATTACGCATACGTTTAGATACCTGCCCAGTTGTCAAGTGATTGGTTGTTCTAATATTTTTATACAATAAAACAACAATCATTGAATTATGCAATCTTACCTTTTTATGCATCCCAAATCTTACGTTTTACCTTATCTTACCAATATACAGCTTAATTCTTACCGCAGCTTTAACCTCAATTCTGTTTACCGGCCAAATCCATCTTTTCTTAAAAGCAGAATATTTTGAGAAAAACGTGAGACCTTGAAAACTAACTGGGACAATCTAGATGAAGTATTTGAAAAAAAAATGCATTTAACCAAATGTTGGTTGGAGAAAAAATACGTTAGGGGCCGTTCACATACCACAATAACTAATTTGGAAAAATGCATTTAAATGGGATGGGTACACCGTAACGTTATCAATAATAGAAGAAAAAAATGCCATTGATTGGCTGGAGAATCCGTGAGGCACAACATGCACCCACACGCCACTGAACACTCTTCTGCTCCTCGGAACATTAGAGTGTTCTAACACTAAATCAATCGAAATTATCAATTAATCCACTGTACGAACCCTACAACGATTCAAAGAACAGAAAAATATTCGGCAACACACACGCACACGGCACCTGTACACGAAACCTCGAAAACCACGAAAACTCATAACGGGACTTGCCAAAACAAAATCCCTCCGACCGGTAGCAAATTTAAAAAGTCAGCGATTGCTGCGATTAACCACTAAAAGAAATGACCGAAAGGAAACCTGCAGCCGAATTCCGGGCAAAAAATGTCTTGAAAGAAAAGAAATTATTGAAGACATTTTTAAAATTTTCTTATCTTGGAATTCCGGTGAATTTAAAGAAGACATTTTTTGACGTTCAAAAAAGAAAACATGATTTTCAATCTCTTCGGATTTTTTTCGTTGCGAAATTTCCTTAGATTGACATTCCGGTCAATTCAAAGAAGACTTTTTTTGACGTTTGAAATAGAAAACGAGATTTTTAATTTCTTCGGCATTTTTGCTTCCGAAATTCAAAAAGATATTTCTTTTCAGTGAGGATTTCTGTTAAATTAAACGTTAATACCAATTAAAACTTGAAAATAATGGAGCAAATGATTGTATCATATTATTATGCAAAAAATAAATGGTATAAACGCCAAGAAAAAATCGAACTACTTCGGCATCGTCGTTATTTGAGAGATATTAGTAATCCATTTGATATTTCGGATGGAAATTTCGAAAAACTCTTTCGAATGCCTAAATGTTTGGCTGAGAAGTTTATTACTTATTGGATCTACCATTGAACGATATCTCGTTAAAGGATGAAAGAACCATAACAATTCCGGTACATTTACAAGTTCTAACAACATTGCGATATCTTGGCTCAGGTAATCGATTAAACCTTATTAATCTAAATCAATAAGTATGACATTTTCGAATGTACAACTATAACCTATTTCATCATATCAACACATCCGATTGTTTACAAACACGTAACTTTCTAGCTTCATTTTTCAAAATGTCCAATTATGCCTTCAATACTCAACTATATGTTTTTTTTCACATTTAATTGCATGCACGGTTGTGAGCAAGATTTGAAGTATTTTATTTAGCAATATTGAATATTGCTGTTATAAATAGTTTTCAGTATTACAAATATAATTCTAATCTAATTACCATGCTCAATATCGGGAAACAAACTAACATGGGAGAAAGACGGTGCCAACAATAAGTCGTTTTGAAAAGTCTCACCGACAACAAACGTCAAAGACGTCTAGTGGTGAATAGGTGAACTATACTTTTTTCTTCTCTTACATTTGTCATTGTTTCTTTCTCTTTACTTTTTCGGAATCAGCCAAGAAGAAAAGACATTTTTATGAAGAGAACGACAATTTTAGAATTTCTTTTCTAGAAGAAGCAGATGAATTTTGAATATATGTACCTACAACTATAAAGATTGGGATTGCTACGATCTACGAGTATGAAATTATTTTGTTGGAGGATAGAGAAAAACTACTAAGAAGAAAACAAATGGAACGCTCTCACCGATATTCTGCCCTCTTGCTGCTTTCGCCCCCTTCCCTCGTATGTTACAATGCATTTCAAAGTGGGCGTTAACACATATTCCGCCAGCACCAGTCCGGTTCGCTTTGCACTAATCAATCAGGGGTCACATTTTCTCAGGTTTCATTAGTTTCTCACGTATTTTCCCCCTTTTCTTCCAACATCAATAACAACAATTTTTAAAGCGACGATTTTTTCAAACAAATGAAACATTTTTTTTTGCTTTTGTTTCGAATCGCGAACCGAGCAAAATGTGTAAATCTGTACTTATTAACTTAAACAAAATCTAGCTTTCCTTTACATTTTGCATTTTCCACTTATCACCAAACACAGATGAAATTTTTATTATATTTCCGACTATCACCATACGAAACAACGCCAACGCGCGACGGGAATAGAAAAAAACACGATTGCTCCCGACGGTGATATACTTCGAACTCTGTACAGGCATAGTTTGCACTTGTCTCTATAAAAATCTATCTTTATGCGAGCAATATTTCCTTGCGCTGGGAACATCCGGTCACCGATTGATGTCACTTCTATCAATTTCTTAAGACGCTGTCACATAAAAAACTAAAATTATCAAAATTGTGAGTTCCGTGAAAAAAAACACGTCCGCTGTCAATCGTTCATCGCCTACTTATTTTGAAGCAGAGATAAAGATTAAATTTGCCATCAACCGTAAATGCAAAGAATAACTTTTGTTTTAAAACAACAAAAGCTTAAATAAAATTATTTATTTCCAAAACGTATGTATATCTTTGAATCAATCGAACACAACAGTTGAGCTGATTCTAACAAGAAAATCAAAGTGTATCATTTTTTTGTTATCAAACAACGTAACCCTTTTCAAATTTTATAGTTTAAGTACTCGCAATCCCTGTTTTGAATCTTATTGAAATAAATCAGTTGAAATTTCCAAAAACATATTAGAATTCATCAAACATTTCGAAAAATATTTACAAAATATTGGAAAAACCACCTCAATCCTATCCTATTTATTTGAATAGTTACCTCAATAGCTTTCCAGATTGCCCAGTTTTAACCAGGCTTGACCAGATTTTCAAAGAAAAAATGGAAGATGTCAGGTCCGGTGCGGTTGCCCGGATATCGAGGAAAAATGCCCGATTTTCCCAGAATTACCTATTTTTTGAAATTCCAAATTTTCAACTTGTAAAATAACACAAATTTTGAAGGAGGTTTCAGTTACGGACTTTTTTTTCATTTTTGAATAAGAGTTAGGCCAAAACAAATTTGAAATCCTTCGTTTGTCACTTGGAATTATAATAAAAGTTATAATCCAAATTCGCAATAAATTGGAACAAGTTGGACAAAACCTTGCATGCAATATATTTGTAAACAAGCATTAATCCAGGTACTATCGGCTTCTGAGAAATTTTGGGGACAAAACACTAGCGCCAAAATAATATTGACGATTAAGACTTTAACCATAAGTTCGAAAATTTTAACAGCATGCTTGGAGTTTTTGTTTACACCACAATCGATGAAAGCTTTGTGTTGTGATTCGTTTCTTCGTGTGGGAGTGATTCGAGTTTCGATTAAATCTGGCAGCAACGTTCCGGACTTCAGCGCGACGTTCCTGACGTTCGATCTCAATGCCGATCTGAATACATTGTTCAACAGGAGTGTGAAGCAGCAATTCCTGTATCTGACAGTCGAATACCAGACGGAACAGAACGAGCTCAATCAGGTGGACCTGTGGGACAAAATCATCCTGCAAGGCGAATACGCTCTGCTGGACTTCAAGAACATGATCACCAAGCACTACTTCTGGGACGATGGCAATGGTTTGAAGTGAGTTTTGAACTTTTAAAAGATTTTTAGATTTCAATCTGAAAAATTGATTTTGTTTTTCAGGGGCCACCAGAACGCGACGACGACCCTTTCCTAGAACATCGTTCCAAATGCAGTACTGCTTCCGAATGTTTTTGCTCACGAACATCATTCATTCAAGTTCTCGGAAACCTACAAGCCGACGCCGGTCTAAATAACTTAAAAAAAATATTACAAAGCACATGCATGTTTAATTGAAAGTAGAAAATGTTCGAAATAAAACGAAATTTGAAGTAACAGAACCTTTCAATATGAATTTTTATTTTAGTTAATTTTAGTCCCACAAATTCTGCGGACTATGCTATGACCAATGACTGCTTTAAAAACATGATAATATTTCTAAATTGGTTTGTTTTGCTCTGATAGCCGCTTGTCTTACTGTATGCCTTTTTGAATCTGTGATTCTATGAATATCGGCCTTAAACTAAAGAGATCTATTTTCAAACAAACTCCATTAAGTCCACAGTTGTAAAACCAACATGATTCGGGAATTCGACATACGATGTCACCTTTTATATATACACACACCTTGGTTGTTTTGTCGGTCAAATGTTAAACCTATGTGTTTGCAAGCTTGAATGCAAGTTGAAAGCTTGAAGACTTTTTCGCTGGTGGCAGCACCGTAAACAAAGAGATGATGTCCCAGACTACTTGTTCGAAAAACTATTCAGCCGGGTATCTTGATAGAATACAATATCTTTGATTAACCTTTTTTTTTTTTAATAAAATACTTTGAATTTTTTTTATTCCCCCCTTCGGGATTTTTGGAAAATCGAAAATTTAAACAACAGCTGGGCTAAGAATCACACAAATAGTTTAAAGCTGTCGATAACACAAAGCCCTTAGTGTAGAGATAGGCGATTAATAATGAAGAAAATAAAACTGAAATTAAACATAGCACAATAAGACTATGAAGTAGAAGTCATTCGAAAACCCACTAAAATCACACAGATTTATGGCTATATCTCTTTCGTTTGCTTGAATAACTATGTAAATGTTAGTAATTTACAACCCTGTTAATATAGGATTTACCTAAACGAACAATTCATCACAAAACAAACATTGATTTAAGTGTGATTTTGAAGAAAAGTTTGATTTCGGGTATAAAATTCTTCAAAAGTTGGTTGGTTTCGAAGGGGCTCTGAGATGGTGTTCACTATCACGGACATCTCTTCGATAGTTCATGTCAGAGCACACCTTGGAAGATATTCTTGTGACGGTTGTTTATAACCAGTGATAAATTGAATAAATATGGAGACGCAGACGATGAAGGAAGCCCCGGGTCCCTCTGCCAAAAGGGATAATCCAACCACCATCACCACAACCAAGAAGAAGGAAGCGCCGGGTCGAAGCAGCGGTTCGAAAATCGAACCAAAACCGACAGCTTTGAAGACGGTGGTCGCCCGCAAGCTGGTCGAGGTCACCTTGTTCGGACACCAGGACGAAGCAGAACGTTGCGATAATGGTACAGCAGTTTTCACTGCTGCCATTAAATCAAACAAAGAGATTTATCTTGAATTGGCTAAGCAATTGTTACTTAAACGAAATCACCAGGTTACGACACTTAGCTCACATTTTCACCATGTATTCGTATCTTCACCCAAAGCGCTCTTGCTTTGACCTTTCCACGTATCATTTTTCATTTCTGCCTGTAATTAGAATTAGAATTTGCCGATATGCCATAAACTTAAGCGAGAATATATCCCATCGGCGATCGAAATATAATTTTAAATATTCTGCTTATGTAAATATGTTTATATCTTTCACTTTAAAGGGTGATACGGTCAAAATTTGGTCAATATCAACTTGACGTATTTATTTCAATTTTGCATTCAAAAAACCTGAACACCCCTCATTTTGAGGGTGTGTGTGTGTAGAATGTTCCTCCTATTTTGATTTTGGAATTCACTCTTCAGTTGTCAAAATGCCGTCCAAGGCAGAAGAGCAGCGTATCAAAATTTTGCTCGCGCATCGCGAAAATCCGAGCTACTCGCACGTAAAGCTGGCAAAATCTCCAAAAGTTGCCAAATCAACCGTTACAAATGTAATTGTATGTGCATGGGGAACGATTTTAGACAGCCAGGAAGTCTGGATCGGGGGGAAATCGAAAACCGGAAGCCACTGAGACGACAAAGAGAGTTGCCGGTAGTTTCAAGCGAAACCCTAACCTCTCTCTCCGAGATGCCGCAAATAAGCTGGGTGTATCGTCTACAACCGTGCATCGAGCCAAAAAACGAGCCGGACTATCGACTTACAAGAAGGTAGTGACTCCAAATCGCGATGATAAACAAAATACGACGGCCAAAGCGCGATCCCGGAGGCTGTACACGACGATGCTGACGAAGTTTGACTGCGTGGTAATGGACGACGAAACCTACGTCAAAGCCGACTACAAGCAGCTTCCGGGGCAGGAGTATTATACGGCAAAAAGAAGGGGAAAGGTTGCAGATATTTTCAAGCACATGAAACTGCCAAAGTTCGCGAAGAAATATCTGGTTTGGCAAGCCATCTGTATCTGTGGCTTGAATAGAAGCATTTTCATAGCTTCCGGGACTGTCAACCAAGAAATTTACGTGAAAGAGTGTCTGCTGCCTTTCCTCAAGAAACACGGTTTTTCCGTACTTTTTTTTCCGGATTTGGCATCTTGCCTTTACGGTAAAAAGGCCATGGAGTGGTACCTCAAAGTGTTGAAAGCTATTTTCGCATAACTAATGTTTACTGATCATCCATATATTACGATTTTTTAAAATTAAAAACAAAAACAATAAATCTTAAATGTGGCTCTTTCCAACTCTGAAATTATGACAATTTGAAGTTTTTGGCTGTTCCGACTCAAAAGGTTGCCGACCACTGTCCTAACCTAAGGTTGCCTGATGGCTCGGTTTTATCCGGGTTTGCCCGGATATTTAACACAAAATTTGACAAAAGTATTCACTGAAAAATGCCCGGATTTTGCTCGGATTTATTCACTTTATTTGACAAAACAGTAAAAAAAAACAAATTGTGTTGCAAAAACTTTGATTTATGCATCCAAAACGAAATTTTTGAGCAAGTTTTACTAAAATAATCATGAAATGTTTTTTGGAAGCCTAAAATACGATTTAGAAACTGCTGATGAAAAATAAAATTTGCTTTCTCCTTGATTTGTGTTGAGTAATTCCCGGGTTTTGACAAAATTTGCTCGGATATTGTCAGGATTTTTAGTCGAAATTTCGGAATCAAATGCCCAGGATTTTGCCAGGTTTTTAGATAAAATTGCCTGGATTCATCCGGCCCTTCTACGTGCTGGAAAAATTCTGGCAACCTTATCCTAACCCAATCTTCTAAAGCTATGATCATTTAGTATCCGGGCACTTCATTTTGATGATAAATAGGTTACTAGAGCTCGGATATGCAAAATATAAGCAGCGTTGTGTTGGTTATGAAAAGGAATATCTTGCCTATTTTTTCATATTTGTAAGTTAACGTGTGTTTGAGATATTCACGATGCAAAAAGACATAAAAGACATGGTAAAAATAATTTTGCACAATCGCCTCAGAAATCTTCATTGTCGACTTGATAACTCATGAACTGTTGGGTGTTTCTGAATTTTTTTTGGCTCAAATGGTTTAGAAGTATAAGGAGCCACTCTAGGATGCTAACAAAGTTCAAACGAAGCAACGGAGTGGAACCCTTGATATGGTAAAAAGTCTTTGGTTATTGGGTATAACTGAATGCAGATCCCTTAACTACGCAGTAAATCCTTTTTCGGCAGCCAAAAAGTATTGCCTGACACCAAGTAAATAGCAAATAGTGAGCAGTTCCATAGATCGCAATCTGTGCTATCGATTTTTACGCAATTTGACAGATGGTTTTCTGATGGACAAAGAAAGTTATGTTAAAACCCTAGCGGCAACATTTCATATCACCTTTTTCCAGGAGTGCCGCCATGATGCCGCACGCCGAATCGGATCCCAAAATCGGTTTGTCCAGCGATGATCCAAATGGATTGTTCGATTATTCTATGACATGACCTGCAACTTTTCGTGAAAAATATGGGGATTCCACGTGATAACTCCTTCCAATTGTGGTATTGAAGCTGAGAAAATAATTCCGTAAATAGTGTATGTATTCGAAAAAAAATGCAATACTTGTTTTGTTAATAACACTAGTTTACAGCATTTTTGAACTCAGTAAACTGAAGGTCCGAAAACGAAATTCAAAAAAATCTCAGTAGAACCGTTTCTGAGTTATGCTCCAAATATGAAATTTCGAAAAAAATAAAAAAGTTCATGTACTTAGATTTTAATATCTCGGACGGCATAACAGTAATTTGAAATCCCTCTTTTGCATATTGAAGGTGAATAAGTTTTCTACCGATCATCTGAACACTGATTTTGCGTTTGACCAACAGTATTGTTGATATTAATGACTTTATGAGAAAAAAAATTATAAAAAACGCATTTTTTTAGAGAAAATTTTGTTTCAACGAAAGTTTTAGACTCGATGGTAGCATTTAAAAAATCTGAATTTCTTTTGCGCTTAATTGTTAATTTAAAACAAAGATTTCAAGTGGTTATTTATCAAAATCGGTTGAAAACTGAAGAAGTTATGGCTACTCTGCCCGAACTGAAATTTTTGGAGTTTTTAATAATTTAACGAACCGCAGTACACTTATCATAGTATAGGAAGAATGAAACATGATAAATCTCAATCGCTCCAAGTCAAAATTATTTATTAGCTTACCAGAAGGTCACATGCCAAGTTTCAGGAAGATCTGACCATTGGGAGGGGTTGCTTGAGTCTCAAACGTGAATAAAATTTTGAGGTATTTTGCCCGGAAGGAACGAAAAATACTGGTTTTTCATCAATAACTTTTTTCATCACTAGCTGATTGTTTTTTATGGTTGATTTTCTTAAAGCCTAAGTTGAGACAAATATTTCATCCGAAGACTGTAACTCGATTGGATTTGAAACAGAAAAGTTATTGCGGTTCATAGGCCGCAAATTTTGTCCAACACGCAATGAGTACTTTTTACGCATTGCGTTTTATACGAAAATTTTCGACCAAAATACAATCTTTGAACCGCAATAACTTTTCTGTTTCAAATCCAATCAAGTTACAGTCTTCGGGTGAAATATTTGTCTCAACTTAGGCTTTAAGAAAATCAACCTTAAAAAATAATCATCTAGTGATGAAAAAAGTTATTGATGAAAAACCAGTATTTTTCGTTCCTTCCTGGCAAAATACCTCAAAATTTTATTCACGTTTGAGACTCAAGCAACCCCTCCCAATGGTCAGATCTTCCTGAAACTTGGCATGTGACCTTCTGGTAAGCTAATAAATAATTTTGACTTGGAGCGATTGAGATTTATCATGTTTCATTCTTCCTATACTATGATAAGTGTACTGCGGTTCGTTAAATTATTAAAAACTCCAAAAATTTCAGTTCGGGCAGAGTAGCCATAACTTCTTCAGTTTTCAACCGATTTTGATAAATAACCACTTGAAATCTTTGTTTTAAATTAACAATTAAGCGCAAAAGAAATTCAGATTTTTTAAATGCTACCATCGAGTCTAATACTTTCGTTGAAACAAAATTTTCTCTAAAAAAATGCGTTTTTTTATAATTTTTATTTTTATAAAGTCACTAATATCAGCAATACTATTGGTCGAACGCAAAAACAGTGTTCAGATGATCGGTAGAAAACTTATTCACCTTCAATATGCAAAAGAGGAATTTCAAATTACTGTTATTCCGTCCGAGATATTTTAATCTAAATACAAGATTTTTTTTAATTTTTTTGAAATTTCATATTTGAAGCATAACTGAAAAACGGTTCTACTGAGAATTTTTTGAATTTCATTTTCGGATTCAGCGCCCGATTTTACATTAAAAATGTTGATCAGTTAATCAAGTTCACGATTTTTTTTTAAATTTTGTAAACTAGTGTAATTTTTGCATGCATGGTTGGGAATTGATGAAATTTACAGTGAAGCTACCTATTGATGTAAAAGATTAGAAAGCGCCCAATGATGAAGTAAATCAACATAAATTTTTGAGCGACATCTTTAAGGCACACTATGAATCACTCTTTTTCCAAATCAAGGCTATTTTTGATAACATTTTCTATTTACTGAAGCTTGACCTTCAAAATTACTCAAAACTTTTCATTGAATCGAAATTACGATAATTTTTTGACTTCAAATGTCAGTTCTCGGAATAGAAATTTCGAATCTCGATTTATGAATAAAACCTTGATTTACAACCAGACATCCTTCCTTTTAAAACTCCGTCGCCGTGCCGTGGTTGTAAAAAAAAATCAATTCAAGACGATTTCTTGTCCCCGGAGCAAATTTGCATACACGTATGCCACATATTATGCATCCGACTGCATAAGCAGGTTGTAACTCATAATATCCGGATTGAAATAAAAAATAGAAAATTAACTTCACTTAGCACCTTCCTTCAGGGTTGGGTTGGGTTGGTTCGGATTTATGATGTGTCACAATCAGATTACAACCCACTGAACGAATTGTTTATGATGATAATAGAAAAGAAGCCTCCAATCATGATGTTTGTGATGAAAGACCTGTGCCGGTGCATAAAAGCGACTAACCTTGGTTCTTTGTCGCTTCAGACGTTTTGTTTTTTTTTTGTCTCTTCACGAAGATCCCACGACTCGGATTTCTGGTGCTGGTGCCGCTCAGGGAAAAAGAAGATCTCTAAAATTTCGGGGGTTAGTAGCCCTTCACTAGCCGGATCAATCGCACTCAAAAGGACAAGGTTTCCATTGGCCATGGATTTCGAGGGCTTCTGTGAAGATGAAAATCGTACCACCTTGAGCAAAGATTATCATCCAATTCAGGACGGCTGGAACTCGCTTTTGGATGTGATAGGTTAGTCGTGTTGCCGTTTGCATAACTTTAGGCGTGTGGCATTGATTGGAAACAACTTTTCCAGGTGACGATCCCCAGTTCCTGTACGTTTGGGCTTTGCCGTTGTGGAACTACGCCCTGTATTGGAGCATTGGGTCTCTGTTTGTGCTGATGGATGTTACCGGAAAGCCGGCCTTTCTCCGGAAGTACAAGACGCAACCCGGAAGGAACGAACCACTTCCCACGAAGGCGCTGTCCAGCGTTGTGTTTTCGGTTTTGTTCAACCAGTTCTGTATGGGAATTCCGGCGGCTTTCATCGGATTCCGCCTGATCGATACCAGTAGTTTGGAAAACATCCGGATCCTTCCGAGTGGCTTCGTGGTGTTGCGGGACTTGATCGTTTGCATAATTCTGATCGAACCGGTATTCTACTATGCCCATCGGATCGTGCACCTTGGACCAATCTACCGGCACATCCACAAGCGGCATCACGAGTGGACGGCCCCTTTTGCCTTGGAGGCCCTCCACTGTACCCCACCGGAGTACGTCCTGTTCAATGTGATCGTTCCAAGCGTCGGAATCGTGCTGATGAAAAGCCACGTCTTTACGGCTGCCCTCTGGTATCCGGTTATGGTGATGAACACGCTCCGCGATCACTGCGGCTACCATTTGCCGTTCTTCTTCAGTCCGGAGTTTCACGATTATCACCATGCCAAGTGAGTGTTGAACTCTTGGATTCGATCCAGAGTGTATCAATTGTTTCCTCTATCAGGCTGATAACTAGTACTAAATAGATACTTCGAATTAGACGTGTAGTCGGCCAAACGTTCGATACACTCTGAATAGCTACGATCAATCCGGAATGCTGAAATTAATCGATTACATTCCTATTTCCGTCCAGATTCACCGAATGTTACGGTATTTATGGGATCATGGATTGGCTGCATGCTACGGATCGGCAGTATCGCAAGAGCAAACAGCATCAGCGGCACCATGTGCTCTGGACGACCAAATCGGCACGGGAGCTCGTTCCGGATAAATGAGTCTATTGTTTTTTCTTTTAAATAAGAAAAGTATTAAATTCGTGATAGAATATATTTGGAAACGTGATCTTTTGTATGAATTTTCTTCAACCAGAATAAATTTCAATTTTACTAGATTTTTGTTCTCGATTCTTCAAGTTGATGTGAAAAAGAAAACTGATATTTACGCCCACAAATCAGACTCTACTGTTCCTAGGAGGTGGAAAAGGATATTGTCGAATAATGTACTGAGCGCTGTGTGAGTATGTAAAGGGTGATGCGATCTTCAGGAAAGGCAGCAGACGTTTATTCAAACACTTTTTCACGTAATTTTCTTGGTTGACAGTCCCGGAAGCTATGAAAATGCTGCTTTTCAGGCCACAAGTACAGATGGCTTGCCAAACCAGATATTTCTTCGCGAACTTTGACAGTTTCATGTGTTTGAAAATATCTGCTACCTTTCCCCTTCCTTTTGCCGTATAAAACTCCTGTCCCGGAAGCTGCTGGTAGTCGGCTTTGACGTAGGTTTCGTCGTCCATTACCACGCAGTTCGTCTGCATCGTCGTGTACAACCTCCGTTATCGCGCTGGGGCCATCGTATTTTGTTTATCATCGCGATTTGGAGTCACTACCTTCTTGTAAGTCGATAGTCCAGCTCGTTTTTTGGCTCGATGCACGATTGTAGACGATACACATTTTACACGATACACATGAATTTATTGTTTATCAATGCGAAAAAAACATACCTCTGTTAACCAGCTAATAACTTTTTTGTTTAATAATATTCGAAGTTAAAGTCTTCGACAAAGTTGTTAAGCGGAAAATTTCCCTTTGGAATTTTATAAATTGGCACAAAAACTGTCAGCTGGCTGGGTTCCACCGAAGAAACAAAAATAATGTTGATTTTTCAGTACAAAATAGTCAATTTTCCCGTACAAACCTAAAAGTTCAAATTTACTCATGTAAACGTTACTTAAAAATTCTACAAAAAATCATGGATGAGTTTTGGACCAAGACGAAGCTTTTTAGACCCCAGGGTTTGAGAAATTCAAAAATAACCCCAAATCGACTCAGTCTAATAGTACATATCATGCTTACAAATGTTGGCTCCAAAAAAAAGTTGCTCAGCAGCAGTCTGCGCTAATAACGGAGGATATCGAAAATTTGACAAAAAGAGATTTGATCCCGCGCCCTCCTACACGTGAGTTCGGAATGCTAACCCCTCGACCACTAGTGAGTGTCGAGAAATGCGACTTTCGAACTGAAACAGTTTGAAACATTTCGATGGCAAAAGTCAGTCGCACCGTTCCGTTGTTTTGTGCCCGGTTTGCCGTTTGTTGGTCCCGCCACCGCAACATTGTTATGATGATATGATATTAAAAATGAGTATTTTCTGGATCTTTTTTTATTCCTCCTTTTTTAAAGCTTTTCAAAACAGCAAATGGCGACTTTGGGCAAGTCAACAATAACAGCAGCTTTCCATTCAGAGAGCCGGGTGTCGACCAAAGAGCGCAGCCGTACAGAAAAACACATCGGGAAGGCACTGATTAGAAGAATTATTGAACGTCGTTTTTTAACCGTTTTGGAGTATAATTTATGTAAATTTATTAAAATCAACATACTGAGACAGAATTCAGATTGAGAAAAAGTTTGAAATCAGGATTAGGGTTTAGAAACCAGATTCATAAACCAGGTTCTTAAGATAAGTTAACCACCGTTAATTAATTTTGTAAATTTATTTTTCGGCATATCGGTGAATAGTAGTTCTGAAAATTGATAAAGATGGATAGAGAAGTGAGAAGAAAATCTCTTTTCAACATCTGTAAAATTTTCTTCTCACTTCTCTATCCACCTTTATCAATTTTCAGAACTACTATTCACCGATATGCCGAAAAATAAATTTATAAACCAGGTTCAGAATTTGGTACTAAACATCTTCAAACTATGTGATGATAGCTTTGAAATGAGATTTTTCAAAAATTTTCATTATTTATAGCGATATATAAACAAATTCCCGCGGACGACGAAAAAACGCGAGTGCTGCCATCAAGGCATCGCCTACTTCCACCTCACTTTTTGTGAGTTCTCTTTCAAGAGGTTAACTTTGGGCTACACGCTCATTTTTTTATAACCAGTTTTGCTTCAAAAATAAGTTTTTTGAGCCTTTTGCCTAAAAACTACTTATACGGTTATTTTTTAAGAATTTTTCCATCGACAATTTCAACCATTTTGATAGTTTTCGAGTATAAACCGAAAAATTATTAATAATTGTGTGTATCGCCATTTTGAAAGTGGTGCAACTTGACGCCTGTTAAGAAATTTTTTCTTCTACGAAACTGAGTCCAGTTTTCCGAAAAATCGGTCCCTGCAAATCGGAAAAGCATCGAATTTGGTGGAGACGGGGACAGGTAAGCGATTTATTATAAATTTTAGTCGATCCCAATCTCACAATAAACAAAACAAAAATCTCAGGGAACCGATTGTTTTTCTCACTGGATCTGGAACGGGCCGGACTTTTTGCAACATCACCCACCGAACGTTATTGAATCACTAGACCTCCCCCCGTTAATGAATAGCAGACTACGTAGTTAGGTATTGGCGATCCCATTAGAGCTATGGCTCTGTCACTGAGGTGTTTGGAATGGTTGAGGTGTTTACCCTACCCTCTAACTCTCCTTGACTCAGATTGTTTTTTTTTGTAAATTCTTTATTTGAAACGGCTCATACCTTTAGGCTTTAAGGAGCCAAACTCGTGTTGTTTGATTACAATTGTGTGCTTATATCTAGTTCACTTTTGGAAGAAAAAAGAATATAGATAGGGAAATATGAAAATAAAAAGAATTATAGATGAAGATCAATAGTTTTAAGGAAAAGATATATTTCGAACATATAGTCCAAGTCCATCACAGCTAACACATCTCTCACTGGAACGTTGGGTGGCTTTCCTCGGGCCCGAAGGGAATCTATGAAATTAGCTCTGGCGACAAGGTGGTCCTCACACGACCAAACAATATGCTCGATGTCGTGGTAACCTATGCCGCAACCACATAAATTGCTGCCAGTAATGTTTATACGATAGAGTACCGCATTCAAGGAATATTGATTGGACATGAGACGGGAAAATATACGAATAAAATCTCGACTCAGGTCCAATCTGTTAAACCAGGGTTTAAGGCTTACCTTTGGGATAATCGAATGGAGCCACCAACCCAACTCATCCTCGTCCCATCTGTGCTGCCAGTTTACAAGAGAGTTTTTCCGAGCCAAGAAATAGAATTCGTCGAATACAATTTGACGCTGATAAATGTTGCCTTCCATCGCACCCACCTTTGCAAGGGAATCTGCCCTCTCATTGCCTACTATCGAGCAATGTTAGGGACCCAAACAAAGGTGATGGAAAAGCAACGTCTTGGTAAAGTTGTCAATATATAGCGAATCTTTTTGAGGAAGTACGGCGTGAATTTTCCTGCTCTTATAGAGCCGATTGCTTCAACAGAGCTGTGAATATCAGTTATTATATAGTTGTGTTCAACAGGTCGTGTGGCGATATTATCCAGAGCACAGTGAATAGCAGCTAACTCTGCGATGTACACAGAACATGGTGACTGGAGACTGTAAGATACGCTAAAGATTTCGTTGAATACTCCAAATCCTGTTGATTCCTCTATAAGTGATCCATCGGTAAAGTACATTTTATCTGCATCGACGTGTCTATATTTAGCTTCGAAAATCCTTGGAATAAAAAGTGGACGATGCGGTTCCGGAATTCCACGAGTTTCCTGCTGCATAGACAAATCAAACTGGACAGAAGAATTATCGTAGTCTGGGCTACAAACACGAGTTGGAGAATACGAAGAAGGGTTTACCTGCATTGACATGAGGACATGGTATATAGACATAAATCTAGTTTGAAGATTTTGCTCAAGTAAACTTTCGAAGTTGACTCAGATTTGAAGGAAAATAATTCAAAATGAGCCAAAACCGGGAAAACTCAAATTTTGATTAGAACGGTAAAACTCAGAAATGAATTGTAGGGGGTTTCGCGAATTCTGAGTTGTTTTTGTTCAGGGTGGATTAGGCTTTTTCATGGATCGACTGAATGAAAAAAAAATCAAAAATGTATGAAATTTCAAAGCGGTTTTGAACGGAATTTCTGATTTCAAAAAGAAAAAGACGATTGTACGGTGTATTTAGAAGATGGATGCGTGCATTTTTATTCGGTTGGTTTTATTTTTACCACAAAAAAAGTTAGTGCCACCGGGCCATTTGACCGCATCCAGCCGGAGGAACTTCGTGCTGTCCCACTTGGCACACTCACCTTCCAGCACACTCTGTCTTATTTGAGCTGATCTGAAAAGACAAGAAAAAAGAAAACACCATAGGTGAAAATGATTTACACTTCAAAATTATGAGAAAATTATACTTACAGTTGTGAATGATGCCTTCCGTAGAGATTGCTGGAAGAAAAGACAAAATTGTTTGATTTTGTATTTATTCTTTCGAAACCACTTAACTTCTAGAAGAAAATGTAATCAAAAGTTGTACTCGCCTTGATTATTTCGTCAACTGTTTCCGACCATCGCATCCAAACAATCAACAATGGTTTTTGGAACTCTCTGAGTTGTTATCATCTATTTTGTTCGAAAACGTATGCGTCTTCGCTAAGTTCCAGGCTTTGGAGGTCAATAGGAAAGCAATAGATGAAAACAACTAAGAATTTTGATGGATTCCAACTCAAGTTGTTTCCACCTTCATACATGGTGCGACCGCTGAACCGAAATTATTCAGTGTCTGAATAATCTAAATTTACCGTGTACCACAATCTGTCTCAGGAAATATTCTAGTGAGAAAGAACGTCGACCAATATGGGTCGATTCCAAGGGGCTGAAGAAAACAAAAATTCCCGTACCAAGTTTTCAGTCAAGAAACCCGCAGGAAGAAGAAAAATGAAACGAGTGAAACACGTATAGCGGCAACATGGCGTCCTCATTGCAAAAATTTCAACCAGAGGCAATTTTTAATAATCCTTAAAATGATATCTGCGGCTCAAGAATGTCAATCAAAGGGATCTTTGGTAACATTAATAAATTATGGTTGGGCACAAAATGCAGAGTTTTCAGCATAATCCTTGTAAAAATTCATTCTAAATCTGCAGTATGACAACAACAGATGCGTTTGGCAACAAAAATGTTACCCTATTTCGAGTCTGTTATGGGGTGAAGTGTTTAATTTCGGGAACCACACTGACGTTCTGGTACCAAAAATTTGGTACGGTGCGTTTGTATGCGATTTGACAGCTGGTTCAGTCCTCTGGTCGATTCACGATGACGTATTCTTCCGTTTGTGGTGACAGTTCGCACGTCCTGTTTACAAAATTTTACGAACGAGAAATGGGGTGCGGCAAAATTTTCCGTGTAGCTGCACGGTTAAGAAATTCAACTAAAAACTCAGTTTGATGATAACAAAAAACCAAGTTCGATTTTGTGAATTAAATTAAGCGCATTTATTGGTTTCTCATGTTTATCTTTTTGGGCTAGTGAAGTAGACAATGTGCAACTCGAGACCCCATACACCCAACCTTCGGGTAGTGGTCATATCACCTCTTGTCTGCAACTCCGATTCTCTACCTCCCCGTGGTACTAGCTGGGGTGCGAGCAACCTTAGCGGAGATCGGGTACCCAACCCCGGTGGATGCTTTGGTCGCATGCAGAATGAGTTAGGGGGCTTCGTACGCGTCTGTTATCCATGTTAGGGGCGGCGTGCGGAGTGCAACAACGTCCTGGTGGTGTTCGGGACCCAAAACAGCAACATCACGACGGTCCTCCTGCGAGATAGTGGGGTTAGCTGCGGGCCTTGCGAGCCTGTGACTACAAAAAACATAAGCAACGAACAACGAACAACAAATTTCGGATGGAAATCGGCAAAGACCCACGCGACGAAAAGGGACTAGCGATTGGAAACTTGTTTATCTTTTTGAAAATGAACAGAAAGTTGAAAATTCGTAAAAAATTCGAAAAGAGGGTTTGTTTATTAAAATGTTTCAACATGTTTTCAAAACCCCTCTTCAACGCTTTGCATTGAATATTCTGGGAAAGCGTCTACTTGAAATAAAAAATCCCATCGAATCTCCAAGTGTGGAAACTTCTAAAAAATTCGAATGTGCTGAATCGATTGACCGGAAATTTCTTGTGTTATTTTGACCAGAAGCTGTAAACAAATTCTCATACTTGTTCGACAACACTAATCAGGGACAGAAATATCCAATATAGGAAAATTCTCCGGTAAACATTTCGAAAGAAAAGGCTGAACTATTATAAATATTTATGATATGATATTTTCGAGGAATAAAAATAACATCAGATAGTTTAACCACTAATCACACTGACATGACACTTAGAACAAAATTCCTCTCAGTTTTTGGCTAGAAGCCTCCTATCGTCGACATTGCGCGGCAGCAATTCGAGCATGAAAATTTTACTGGTATCGACATTCTCGTTTAATTTCTAGCAGCGCCAAAAATCAAAATCGAGTGTCCAGTCAATGTGGTTTGACTTTTAATTTTAAGTCCATTTAATCCAGCTGGATTAACAAACAAAATGATTGATTTTTCATTATTTGGTACTTAAAACATCTAATTTTCCAAATCCCAAAATTGAGCTGAGAACTTTTGCTAAAAACGTGTGAATGAGAATTAAATGAGGACCCAAATGTTTGCTATGCTTCCTCAGCGTGTATAATTGGAAAATAAGGAATCGAAACAGGAATCGCGAAATGTGAAAAACAGTGAGGCCATGGCAGTGCGTGAATCGACCTATTGTTCTAGAATCGACGAAGAGTGAATTCGTAGTGTTCACTGGAATTGTTGCCATTTGAACAGATACGGAATCATTAGGAAAGTGTTGCCAATAATACGGATGGATAATCCGATATATCAATCACTATTGTAACCTGACCTTTTTATAAGACTTGACATAAATAAATATGAACTTGTTTCAGATTCCGATACAAAATAGTATTGCGTTTGATTTTGATATCAAAACAATTTTGACTAAAATCGGTCTTTGATAACTGGTAAACTTGATAAACCCGTATGAAAACTATTAACAGATCTTGAATGTATTTATAATTCTTCATTCAATCAAGTGTTGAGATCTTGACTAGGTTTTTATGTTTCAGAAATATAACACTTTAAAAATATCTAATTCTACATTTTCCTTACAAAAATTTGTACAGATAAGGTTACAACTATTTCTGACATATTCACGAAGGCCATTGAGTATTTAATAAGGCAGATTTAAACTCATTTAACAACTTTGTTGAAGATTGCAAAACAATTTGACTTAAGCTTAAAGAACTGTCTTTTTTTTTAATTTTGTCTAAATTCCCAAACTTTGCGGAATTTGAAAAAATAGACAAAATGAAACCTGCTTTGACTATTTTTCGGAAACAATTATCAGTGAATTAAAACCTTTGTTTTCAATATTTTTGTTATTGACTTAAGTTTTTGCACATATTTAATTAAACAAATTTTTACTTCTTTTCAAAAGTTATCTCGAATGCTCTTGCATTCTAATGAAGAAAATAATTGAGTATTTCCCTTAACTTTCAAGAATAATGTGACTTTTATTTGAAAAAAAACAGACAGAGATTCGATTTTATAACCGTCGGCTTAGAAGCATTGGACCTAATCCACTATCTATTATGTCATGATCGCCAGCAATGACGTTTTTCACTAAAACTTTTAACGTCTGGTCACCATGATTTTTTTCAAACGCTTCTCGAAATACGTCCAGGACGCCCATGCATGAAATTATTTAATTTGAACCTATCAAATATAAAGTTAACCGCGTACATTTCTTCGGATAAAGATAATGTAATCATTAATTTTTAATAACAGAGATTGAAGTTAGTCTCGAACACTTTTGATCTCTGGCTCCTAATTTCTTCTTAACTTCGATATTTTCCATAATTAGTAGTGCTTGTGCTTATGTACATTGTACAACTTTTTTTTTATTGCAACTATTCTATATTGTCATCTAATGCATCAGTTAAATGCAACTGTGTTGCGCTATTATAAAACGTGAGAAATTTTTGCTCCAATTTGAGTACGTGAAATGCAGTCATAATTTGATTATCACTCTCAATCGCAATGTTTGATGAGTTCGACTGGAACAGGTATGATGGGTTTGATTGACCAATCCAATGTCACCGATCGAACGCCCTAAAACAGAGTAATTTCACAAAACCCCTGGCAAAATCGAGACTAATCGATTTTGACCGCCAAAAACCACCAAAACCATAATACAGATACGATGTCTTGAAAGGCTAAGCCTTACACTAACTACTTAGCACCTTGGGTTTGTGGATGGGTCGTCGAAACGGTTGATTATAAACCGAAATTGCATCGGGCTATAAACCGCGGGAAAAAAACCGCACATCGCCGTCGCCGATAGTAAAATTCATCCATGCATGAATCAAATCATAAACAGAAGCCTCCTATCAAAAAGTTTTTGTTGAATGTGATGCCCTCCTCTAATTTTTGGGGTGTTTTTTTTTCTTTTTCGTTGATCGATCCATTTTTTGATCGAATTTTGATCCACTGGACCTCAGTAATCGTTTATTGTTTCAACTATTCGGATAGTTCGAATTCAATTTGGACAAAATGGAGATGACGAGCGTCGGCTTGGGAAACGAAACCGGATATTTCATCCAGGATCGCTGGAACGCATTGCTGGATGTCATTGGTGAGTCGGCCCGTTTTGAAAAATCTGTAGTAAAAAATACTCATTTTTACCGTGTAAAATTTGACAGGTGACGATCCGGAATTCCTGTACGTTTGGGCGCTACCCACTTGGGTGCATTCCTTCTACTGGGTGGTGGGATCATTGTTCGTGATAATGGATCTGACCGGAAGGCCGCACTTCATCCGAAAGTACAAAACTCAACCGGGAACAAACGAACCTCTCCAGAGGGGTCATCTAGCGAAAGTAGTCCTAATGATTTTGTTCAACCAGACCTTCTTGGGCTATTCGGTGGCGTGGATAGGATTCCATCTGGCTGACAAGACCGATGCCCCGGATATGAGGATACTTCCCAGTGGATGGATTGTGCTGCGGGATATCTGTGCCTGTGTCATTGGCATCGAGCTCGGGTTCTACTACGTCCATCGGTTTATGCATTTGAAGCCACTTTATAAGCACTTTCACAAGAAGCACCACGAATTTACAGCGCCATTCGCCCTGGCAGCCATGTACTGTCACCCGCTGGAACACATCCTCAACAACATGATCCCGCCGAGTTTGGGCATCATGCTGATGCGGAGCCATCCGGCCACGGCTGCCCTCTGGTACCCGATGATGATCATCGAAACCATCCGGGATCATTGCGGCTATCATTTGCCGTTTTTCTTCAGCCCCGAACGGCACGATTATCATCATGCGAAGTGAGTAGCTGAATTTACCCATTTTACGAACTTATCTTTTAAGTAATTTCTACTCACTTTTACTCTCTAGGTTCACGGAGTGTTACGGAACTTTCGGCATCATGGATTGGATTCACGGCACTGACCAGGGGTATCGGAAGTCCAAACAATATCAGCGGGATCAGATTCTGTGGACTACAAAGACAGCGCGTGAACTAATTCCCGATAAAGAGTGATCCAGTTCCCTGAAAATTAAACACCCGAAGAGAGAGAATTTAAGATTGACAACTATCGCATGGTTTACCTGTTTTTTTTTTTTCTTCAGAAAACTGACAAAACATTGAAACACCCTATCAAAGTGATAAAACACTAAAATGTTGTGACATGTTTTCGGCCGTTCGCGGAAAACTTGTACGGTAATAAATAAACAAAACTTTCAGATAAAAAAAATCGAAAAAAGACAATCCAAGTTGGCGTCGCCTACTTTGTGGCTACTTACATATCTAATGTTTTTGCCTGGTTGGAAAAAGAAAGTTGGCACCAAATAAAAAAAAGAATAAACCATTTTAATCTTTCTTCATGAAACGTACCGAAATCCATCTAGGTAATTTCTTAGTCGCAAGCCTCCGTAAAAATATGTTCAGTTTCTCTCATCCATTCGAATTTTTTTTACGTTCGATTATCTTTTTTTCCCTTCTCCATAACTCCATAATAAGAAGTCCCACTGTCTCTAGTTATTAATGATCAATGATATCAATCTACCTAATACCAATTTTGTTCTAACCCAAAAAGTTTCCGTTTGTTTATAAAGAAATTTAGATGCTTTCATTTTTCCGATTTCGGATCAAACTTAATCCCTATTATCGTTGGACTTGTTCAATTAGGAGAATTTATGACGGCTAATACATATTTTGAAAATGAAGTTCCAACCCATGTAAGTTAATTAGAATTTCAGAATTAGAAATTTCTAGTTAAATTAACTATTCAATGTGAATTCTGATAAGCAGAAACTACTAAATTTTTTGCAACAAGGTCTAAATCAACTTTCGTTTTCTTTTTAAAAAATTCTCCAAATTAGCTTTCCAATACATAAATCTAGGATACTTTTAATTTTTCCCCCCTCTATTATGTGTTGTGAGCCTACTTGGTTGACTAGTTCTACTGAATCAAAGCAATCGAAAGATTCCCTTTAATTCAACCACGGTATGAGAAAAGATCAGATACCGGTATTTCGATAGGAAATTACTATCCTCTGCAGTAGGCGTTTTCGATTGATTGATGGAGTGGTGGAGTAGTGTAGAGTAGAGTAGAGAAGAGTAGCGTAGAGCAGGGTAGATAAGGAAGGGTAGAGAAGCGAAGAGAAGAGTTGAGTAGAATAGATTCGAGTAGAGTAGAGTATTGCTGAGTAGAGTAGAGCAGAGTAGAGCAGAGTAGATTAGAATAGAGTAAAGTAGAGAAGAGAAGAGTTGAGTAGATTCGAATAGAGTAAATTCGAGTAGAGTAGAGTATTACAGAGAAGAGTAGAGCAGAATAGATAAGAATAGAGTAGAAAAGCGGAGAGAAGAGTTGAGTAGATTAGATCCGAGTAGAGTAGAGTATTGCAGAGTAGAGTAGAGTAGAGTAGAGTAGAGTAGAGTTGAGTAGAGTTGAGTAGCGTAGAGTAGAGTTGAGTAGAGTAGGGTAGAGTTGAGTAGATAAGAGCAGAGTAGAGTAGAGTTGAGTGGAGCAGCGAAAAGAGAGTTGAGTAGAGTAGAGAAATCTAGAATATTGAATCGAATCGAATCGAATCGAAATCGACTCGAAATCGAATCGAAATCGAATTGAAATCGAATCGAAATCGAATCGAATCGAAATCGATTCGAATTCGAATCGAAATCGAATCGAAATCGAATCGAAATCGAACCGAAATCGAATCGAAATCGAATCGAAATCGAATCGAAATCGAATCGAAATCGAAGCGAAATCGAATCGAAATCGAATCGAATCGAATCGAAATCGAATCGAAATCGAATCGAAATCGAATCGAAATCGAATCGAAATCGAATCGAAATCGAATCGAAATCGAATCGAAATCGAATCGAAATCGAATCGAAATCGAATCGAAATCGAATCGAAATCGAATCGAAATCGAATCGAATCGAATCGAAATCGAATCGAAATCGAATCGAATCGAATCGAAATCGAATCGAAATCGAATCGAAATCGAATCGAAATCGAATCGAAATCGAATCGAAATCGAATCGAAATCGAATCGAAATCGAATCGAAATCCAATCGAAATTGAATCGAAATCCAATTGAAATCGTATCGAAATCGAATCGAAATCGAATCGAAATCGTATCGAAATCGAATCGAAATCGAATCAAAATCGAATCGAAATCGAATCGAACTCGAATCGAAATCGAATCGAAATCGAATCGAAATCGAATCGAAATCGAATCGAAATCGAATCGAAATCGAATCGAAATCGAATCGAAATCGAATCGAAATCGAATCGAAATCGAATCGAAATTGAATCGAAATCGAATCGAAATCGAATCGAAATCGAATCGAAATCGAATCGAAATCGAATCGAAATCGAAATCAATTTGTGATTGTATCAACAAAAAAGTGGTTGACTTAATTTTTTTCATTTTATCATCCAGTTTGGGTTTTGTTCAAAATAACTGATTTTCTAAGACACTTATCGAGTACATATCGTGAGACGTGAGACGGAACACCATGTAAATAAAATAAAATAAATAATCTCAATCTTAATCTCAAACAGGCTTTCTAGATAGCAGAGGCATACTGAAATGACATGATTCACAATCAATAAATTCACTTCTGGATCAACCACAATATATATCTCTAAAAACAACCAAATCTTAAAAATATAATTTTTGAAACTGAAAAAATATAAGATATGAGCCCAAAAAACCGTAAAAATTGAAGAGCAGATTACAAAAAGAAATAATTGGTCCTTTGAGCCGGATTCGCAAGTAATTTTTTGTTAGCGACATTTCTGGTACATTAATCCAATGGCACTGTGGGGCAAAAAGCACACATTCCCTCGTTTGCTCTGCATTATATGTCGGTTTAATAATGTATTGATTAAAATAAGAATCCAAACCAATTGTGTTATATAGATTCGAAAAAGGAAAGCCGGATCAGGATCAAATATCAAAACAAACGAAGGATTTTCACGGTCAAATTGAACCGAAATCTTCTCCCTTTTATCGAAGTAATCACCAACTGAAATAATTTATGAAAAAAAAATAAAACAGAATAACGCCGACAAATCAGCTGCTGGTTCTTCTGCCGACATCACTAAACATAACGCGTGCGCATCAAATCGAGCGGCGGGCGGCCGCGGCTGCGGCATGTCTGGCCCGTTGGACCTGTCAGTTTGATTTCCTTTTTTTTTTCTTTTGTCTCTCTGAAGGTAGAATCATTCACCACATGGCACGCGTCTTCTTATTTTTGACTTTCCACGGTCGCCAACGTCGAATTTGTCGACTTTATCAACACAAAAAAGGGGGTGTTGTTGGTTGACTAACAAACGGACAGACGGATGAACTTGAAGCGCGCGTAGGTAGCTCACCGCAAAACGGAAGCAACCGTTCATCGTTATTTTGTTTTGGAACGTCCGATAAGTCGATTGGATGGGTTCTGGAAGAAACATGTAAAAGAAAGCAAATGAAAGTGGAAGAAAGTAGATAGGGAAAATATGCTGCTCTCTGATGCATTCCTTTGGAAAATTGAAAGCGATAAGGAAGGCAGTAAACTAAAAATAAACGCATTATTTGTTGTCTGGTTAGACTGATCAGCGAATAGGGGTACTCAGTTTAGTTTAGTTCATTCGAGATAAATCGTTGCGATTCAATCATAACATAATAAATTCTATTTTTAAATCGACTATTAAAATTTTGCAATTAAATAGAGAAATCCGATTTAGAGCCACTGGAAGGAAAGGAGTAACTTATTTGATGCATTTGTGTGGTATCCAACACAGTGAAACATCTGCTTTTAGAATGCCAAAAACATTTCAAATTTCTTTTTCGTCAGACCTGGGCTTGGAGAGGAGGGGTTTGATAGTATTCGACATTCTGAGCAACTTTGCCTAAGAAAGGAACCCTCTAGGACTTCAATTTGCGGAGATATATTTTTGGCCACCAGTTTGCATGGAGATGCCCAATAGTGCACAGTAGGCTACATTTCTGCAAGCTGCTGTCAGTTCATATCAGAGGAAAAGGAGGAATATTTGGAAAATGAAACTTAAAAGCCGAAAAGGAAGCTTGCTTCCGTTTTTCGAGCTTCTTCTGTACCAGGCGTCCGTGTGTGAAGTCATAGTTTCCGTTTAGTGTCTGTGTCGTTCTTTAATGAATTCACCCGATAACGCCGGTTGGCTTTCTCACGGGTCGGCCCGCAGATCCCTTGTGGTCTCACGCCTTTTCGTAAAGGATCAGTATCAACAACGTTCTCGGAGTCTGAGGACCTCTAAATATAAAGGAGAACTTCCCTTCTCGGTCTGTCCGGATTCGGGGCACTCTCGTGGGCAGACCTATTAAAAGCCTATGAAGAAAGACGCCTGCAACGACCGAGTCCAGCAACGCACCCCGTTTCGGCTCCCCGTCGATACGCACTTAAATCGATGGTCCTCCTGCTTCCGGTATTGGATTTCCGGAACTACGACGTCGCGACGCAGCAACAGCAGCAGCACACCACGGTTAGTGAATCAAATACACGCCACACAAGGCACAGAACATTGTCTTATACACACAGACAACACGCCACATAAAAACATCATTCAATATAACGTGGAAACATGAAATTTCCGATTTGTTGTATTTTATCCGTTAAGTCCTTGGTTACCCAGTAGCCAGCCGGCCCTGAAGTTCCGTACTCTTAGAGTACCTTGCCTTGGCTGATCTAGCCGTTGCTTATTCATCCGTAACAGGCCTCAGAAGCCTCCACCTGCCAAGCTTCACGTGAATCGCTTCAGGAGTTTTCGAGTCTATAGGGAACAGACAGACAGACAGAAATTCATTTTTATATTTATAGATACATTCAAATATTATTGTATCATTGATTTTGTGCATTCATCTATAAATATAATAGATTCAACTATAATGTACAATTGATGTCATACATTCAACAATAATTATAGTAGATTCAACTATAACTATATGATTGATTTAATTATAAATATGATAGATTCAACTATAATAATATGATTGATATAGTTATAAATATGATAGGGTGATTTGGCTATCATTTATTATTTTGCCTAATCTAGGTAGTTACAAATAATATCCACACAAGTAGGGGAGAGTGGGGTATCGTGGGCCATGGGGAAACGTGGGCCACTTTTTATATCTCAGATGTGTGTTGAGATAAAAATCTCAAACCAACTGTCATCGTCGTCGCTTTGCGTGAGCATATGTTTCTATATGTTGTTGACTTAAATACGCATCATATGCTTCTTTTATTTATCAAGCTAAAAAAAGTTAAAAAATTTACTTTCATAATTAAAAATACACCCGCTAATTGCATCGATGGGGAACCTAAAGTTCATATCAAAAATATGCTCATACGCTAATGATCTTAGTTTTGTCATGATCTTTCACGTGGAAAAGGAATTTTTTATGAAACATCAATAAGTCACACAAACGCAACCAATTTGCAAATCATAGCTTGTGCGGAATCGTGAACCACCTGTATTTTTATGTTTTTATACACATTCAGAACTTAAAATACGTTTTCCCTATCTGTAAATTTTTCTTACGCCTAATGAAGAGTTATGTAAAGTATTTTGTCCATTCTATATAAAAAATTATGCCAAAACGTTCGCGAGCCAGGTTTTGAAATCTATTCGATCATACACAGCTCTCTTTTTTATTTCTAAATCTGAAATTGCTTTGAAATGACGAAAAGAATTATGAAATCACAGTTTTGAGTCTAGTCCGGAGGAATCACCTGATCACCAGCGCTAAGCTCAGGGTCCGGGATGTCCATCTGCTACGTGTGCTCCTGGCGGGGGTATAGATATCACTGACTGAGGCTGTCAGGAGAGAGGTGATGCCAGTTCTTCAGCTCTGTGAGTGTTATAACAATATAACATATATTAGCACCACACAGTTTGCATCTTCTCAAGTTGGCAAAAAATGAAGGTTAAGAATAGCTAAAATCAATATCTAATCAAAGACAAACTCAAATAAGCTTGATTTGAATTTCCAGGATGGATGATTTCATATGCAAAAATTTGTTCTTCCATACAAAGTTGAACACGTATATTGATTACATGCAACTGAAAAAAAAACTAGGATTGTCTTTTATATGCCATGTTTTTTTTTTTTTTGCTAAATAAGTGAATATTTACGTTTAACTATTGATTTGAATAATTAATGCGCTCTAATTAACTGTTTTCCACTTAGAATTTTCATATTTTATGCACTCAATGTTGATTTTCAATAATTCAACCGTAATTCAAAGACACATAAATGTATTAAAACATCAAAATGATCGAAAACATAAACCGGTTGGGCCTGCATGGAACAAAGAACGCTAAGACAACTGGAACACAGGAACAGAAGAAAAGAGGACCAACACGTACCATACGTTTCAAATGAGCAGTATCGTTGGAAGCATGCTAAGAAAAATGCTTCTTGAGGATAAAACCATGCGTTACGGAAAACAACTTAACCAATCACTCGGATAATTCTTCTGCGACTAGAAATTATTCAAGTGCACAATCAATCATAAAAATATAGTTTAATTTACTATATTTATAGTTCAATACCTAGAATCAATCATACATTTGTAATTGAATCTATCATGTTTACAGATGAATCAATAATACCACTACAGTAGAATCTATCATATCTTTAGTGAAATGTATAGAGAAATCTACAGTTTAATCTATTATATTTATAGTTGAATAACTAAAATCAATCATACAGATGTAGTTGAATTTATTATATTTACAGTTTAATCAATTATACCATTACAGTTGAATTAATTATATTCATAG
This sequence comes from Uranotaenia lowii, assembly GCF_029784155.1. Taxonomy (NCBI): domain Eukaryota; kingdom Metazoa; phylum Arthropoda; class Insecta; order Diptera; family Culicidae; genus Uranotaenia; species Uranotaenia lowii. Next base: position 14,380,764 of record NC_073691.1, on the reverse strand, counting down.
TTAATTGCGTAAAGTCGATCATTAGTTTGTAGTTGAGTCTATTATGTTCATAAACTACGCTTTGATGATTTGTATAACCAGCTGAAATAATTAGAACAGCTGTGGTCTTTTTTCTCCGTGTGTCATGAATTGACGATAAATCTTAATCATAAATAAGAATCAAGCTTTAAAGCCTAGTCAACAGTAGGCACTTGAACTGTGACTTTAGTTTTGAGACGAATTCTGTTGTCTGTTGTTATTGTTGGAAAAATGAGAGAGTCTCGGTGTGTCTTGAGTAAAATAGGAGACCGTCTCTTGTGACCGTCTCGAGACACGTCCGTCTTTCCAAGAATGTAGCAATGACTGAAGTAATTTTTTTTAACTTTGAAGCTTCTATTCAGTTTTGCCACATGTAGGCTTCGGATTCATTTGAGAGCAAACACCCACGGAGCTAAAATTTGCTCCCTCTCTTTCAGCGGCAAGAAGGAATGAGAAAGAGTGACCATCTGCCTCGAAGATGCAATGCTCCTAGGGAGTTCTTTTTGCCTCTCACTCTGCTCTGAAAAGAGAAATGAGCGCTCTACGGGAGTAGCTCCCTAGGAGAACGCTTATGAGGCAAACGTTATGTGCTGGAAATCTGACTGGCCCGTGTTCGTTTGTTTTGGTTTGCGCCGGCGGTGTCATTTGGAAATGATTTAATATGAATAGCAAGAGCTAGAACGTGTTCTCGCTGACTAGTTTATCAAGTAGAGTGGCCCAAATAAGCAGATTGTTATGAAAATTTAACATGCAAAATTGGGGTCCGATAGCACAAGAAGGGATTGCGCAACGAGCCTCAAGTTTGTAAAGAAATTTAAGATATTTTGTTCGTGTTTGAGTGTAATCTCGCACATTTCACACCGCTCACTAGTGGTAGTAGGACAACTAAAAACATCGCAAATGTCAGATCCATCCGAAAGTGATCTAAAAAGACTTTCGGATGGATAATAAGCTCTGTTCACTGCTCGAATAGAAGCTTTCAGAAACATGAGAATTAACACATATATAAAATTAAGTTGTGTGAATTGTATGCAATTAGGGAAGTTTTGTTGTATTCTTTTCTACCATATTCTCCACTTTTTACACAACACAGCTGACTGGACAGTTCAAACCAATCATCCGTCGTGTACACTACTCGCCTAATAAAACCCCCCGAATCAAACCGAAATAAAGTTGGTGTTTTTTAAGTTTAAAAGTTAAATCGCCGCGTTCTGAAATAAGTTCCGAAAGTGTTCCGGTGCCTAAACAGTTCGGGTAGCATCAATAACCGTCAAACGGGGCATCATGCAGCAGCAGGGTATTTATTTAAATTTAATGTAATAAAGTTAACATTTAATGATAACAAAATGATGACGTCTAAGTTTCTTACATCGTGAGATAGATTTTTAAAGTTTTTGATTATCATAGAAAATTAGAAAAATTGACAATAGATGTACAATTTTTTATATTTTTCGATGCTGTAAAAAACTTTACCCAGTTTGACAGATTTGCTAAATGATATCATCTAAAAACTTAATACTGTTTTTATTTTCCAATACTTACACTGTATTTTTATTATATTATCACCAAATTGTTTTTAAAATAAATATTTTTATAATTCAGTTACCAGTCTGGGCAAAAAATCATCGAAATGCAAATGACCTTCTAAATCTCGATTCAATATGCTGAGATATGATTGTATTGCATCACGCGTTTGTTATTTTCAAAAATTTTATCTATCATAACATGAACTTTTATGATTTAAGGGGGGTAGGGTCTAACGCTTTCAAAAAATCGATTTTTTTATTTTTTTATTTTCTTATTGTTAAACATTTCAAGAATGTTGTGTCATATTTTCAAGTCAATTGAAGTAAAACTATAGAAGTTATAGGCCTTTATCTCCTCCTATCTAATACTGCAAGAAAGCAAGAGCAGAAACTTCAAACGCGTTTTTCTCGAATGCACATTTTTAAAGTCCGTGGACATCGTCATTTGAAAACTACTTATCCGATTCTTTTCAAATTTGGAACATATTTTCTACACATAAAAAACCAGACCCCAACGTTTTTCTTTTTTGTTTTTTTTTACTTTGGGGAGATTTTACAGGTGAAAAATGGCGGATTTTTTCGTGAAAAATCGTAGTTTTTACTTCAAACAGCCACAAAAATTTCATAAAAATTTTTTCAAGGTAAATAAAAACGTTGGGGTCCAGAAAAACATCTATTAAAAATATATTGCTCTGATTTTTTGGCTTCAGATGATTCTGTGCTGAGATACAGTGTCCACCGCAAATCCTGTTTTCTAAAAGGCATCCTCGAAAGTGCTCCGTCACCGGCTCATTTTTCAATATTTTTCTACGAAAAAATTACTAAATGTTCTTTTTACAATGCTTTGTATAATGCAAAAAATTTGAATACATTTGTTTGAACGATAGCTCTAGAAAAAAATCGTGAAAATTGTGTTTTTTTTATACCCGTTAGACCCTACCCCCCCCCCCCCCCCCCCCCCTTAAGCTAGTTGATTTTTAGTATTTTTTTACCCCTAATTGTATGCAGCACCTTTTTCCTTTTTCTTTAAAATCATTTTTGAAATAATTGTTTTGCATCACGCATTTGATAGTTTCAACAATTCAACTATCATAAAATTAACATTTATGATTTAAGCTAGTTGATTTTTAATAATTTTAACCCCTAAATGTATGCAGCACCTTTATGCTATTTCTATAAAATAATTTTTGACAATTTTTTTTTTCGAACCAAACCAAAATTTACTGCAATTGATTTTTCATTAAAAACAAAGTTTGTTGCAATTTACCCCTTTTTTAGGATGAAAACCGCATGCTTTGTAAATTTAAAAATAACTGGGGAAACCAATAATTTTTCTGACTACGTTAATTTGATGTTCCTGTAGAGATCAATAGTATATAATGATAAAATTGAAATTAATTCCTCTAAGAAGAATCATGGAATTAAATGCCATTGCCATTTTAGCAGTGTACGAACGTTTGAGAAGAGGAAAAGCGAAAGTAAAGAGAGCTTTCTCTGCTTTCGGGATGAATTGATGAACTCGTTTGTGAAAAAAAAGAGAAGAACAAACGTGATTGAGCTTCAATACCGAAAGAGATCGCGAGATTAAAGGTCAGTCTATTAACTAATCTTTAAACGAACAGTCGGATTATTTTAAAGTGTGAAAAGTGTTTTAATAAAACTATAATGTATAATGAAGGTTACGACAGTTCCATCAACCTTAAAACTTTTGATGTATAAGCAGAATGATTGTCTGTGGATGTTAAGTTTTAAGAAGCCATTTAAGTTGAAAAGTGTTGCATGAAGCTCCAGTTGTCGGTGCGACAAACGTTTTACATGAACATTGAATGAAACTTATACCATATTTGTTTATGCCGAGTGATGCACTAGTGTCGCACCTTGCACCACTAGGTGCTGTCAAACTGTTTGTTTATTCGGACAGTGTTGCACTGGTTTTGACCTGGTGTTGCACTGCCATCGGGCGGTGTTGCCCTGAAAATTTTGTCAGTGTTGCGAGAGAGCGTGTGAGTGAGTGAGGTAGCAATACACTGGCGACGATTTGTGTTTGTTTTTATCGGGTACGGTGGAACACTGAAGGAGGGGAGAAAACAAATACGGTATTAGAGTAACAATGTAAACGTTGTTAAGATTCAAAAATAGTCTAAAATTTGTAGTGCTTACATCGCCGCACAGCCACCCCATCAGCCAGCCAGCAGCTGTGAGCTACTTGAAGCAATCAAATACAGACCTCGTTCGAAAAAACAAAAAAAAACAAAAATTTTCAAAAAAATTATAAAATACTCAAAAATTACAAAAAGATAAAAAATTTAAAAAAATATCAAAAACTAATACAAACCAAAAGACCTAAAATTACAAAATCAACTTAAAAATAACGAAAAACAACAAAAACATCAAAAATGACAAAAGAAAACAAAGATATAAACAAAACAAAAAAGTGCAAAATGCATAAAAAATATGAGAAAATTTTTTTTATTAAAATTCTACAAATGGTCGGAATTTGACTTAAAATAACGTTAATGATAATAAAAAGAGTTTTAAGTAAAAATAGGAGATGAAAAATTTCAGAAAAAAAACCGTTCAATTTTGGCAACATTCGATTTTGGCAACACAAAATGTTCGGGCATGTTGCCAAAAATGAACAGGGTCTGTATGTGCTTTACTTGAACGCAATTCTGAATCGTCACGCGCAAAGTGATTCATCCCAAGGAGGCCTCTTTGGGAGGAGCGCTGAGCCTCTTAAGGGAGCAAAGAGTGACTCGCGCTCTTAGCGATTCTGGCGGTATACCTATAGAAGTAGCGAGAAAGAGTTATTTTCGACTGCCAGGAGTTTGGGAGTTCCTCCTCTATGAGTGGTACTGCTCTGCCTCTTTTGAGTCGCGCCTCAGGATCCGTCCGAAGCCTGGCCACATATATATTCTATTGATTTTTTAACTTTTATTTTTATTCTGTACATTCTTCATCTCATCTCAACAAATAAAATCGTCAAAATGGTGAATTTTCCAGATATCACAATCCGATTTCTTAAAATCTCAACTTCTCGATAGCTAAATCAAAATCCGTAGGAAGGTATATTCTCCCTTCTTCTTTTCAGGTAACCTTCCCCGCCATTTTCCCCGTTCCCCGTCATCAGTAACCTGAGCGGCTGACTAGATAACGATAAGTTATTTTATCGCCTTCGGAAGGGTTTTCCATTTATTGAAAGTTTTTCCAAATTTTTCTCTCTCAAGATACTTTTTTACACTGAGTCCTATGTGTGTATATTCTTTTCATGGGGGATTATTTTGAATAAAACAATCTCCAATGGAAAGAAAGTGAAACGTAGACATCCCTAAGTCCCTCTGATGACAGCCATGCGATGACGGCGACGCTAACGCACATTTCCCGAGAAGACCAAGGCAAGAACCGATAAGAACACAGAAATAAAACAACACCAATACCAATAATGCCCGTACACAGAAAAACCGTAGGGAGAAAAGAAAAACGGAAAACCGGTCGTTCGGTTGGCCCCAAATCCCCGACGCGCCGAAGCGTGCTCGTTCCGACCGAAGGAACGAACGAACGGACGCGTCTGGTCACCTTCGTTATCGTCGGGACAGGCGTCGCGACGGCAACGGTTACTCGATTGAGTTTTCCGAGGATTTTCGCGTTCAATCCGTCGTGAGTTTCCACCGGGAACGGACATCAGGTCGTCAGGTTTGGTCGTCGTCGTCGTCGTCGTTAGGTCCCGTGTCGCGTCGCGTTGCGTTTTTCCTGGAGGGAGGGAAGGTGGTGAAAACTCGCCCTGTCATTCCGCCCGCCATCACCATCTTCTTGTATGTACCACTATTTTTTCACCCCCAATTGAGGTGTACAAATTCCGTTTTTTTTTGTGTATTGTGGATCGCTGCACTTGTTTGTTGCAGCGTTTTTTTTCTCTCGTGTAGTGATTTTAGTCAATAGATTGTGTTGCCATGAGTGTGTAGTTTTTTTCGGGGCAGCAAAACCAGGATTAACAGTGTTTCAACCACCGTTTTCCAGCACCCTTTTTTCGGGCTTCTCTGTGAGAGAAAGAGGGGTTCGTCGAGGCACAGAAATGGACCGGGGGCAGTGAAATTCCAACGCCTCGCTTCGAGAACGCAACAGAAGACGTGCGCCCGCCTGGATGTAGGCAACCTGCCCGAGCTCCAGCACCAGTCTGTCTCCAGCCACAGTGTATGTGTGTATGTTTGTGATTAGGCAAGAAGAGGGCAGCACAGCTAAAATGTAAAAGGAAAGAGGGCTCGCATCAAAGCAGGCAAGCCCACTCTTAGTGAACGCTGAATGAATGAAACGAATCTGGAAAACAGAGTCATAGGAAAAACGAAGCAAAGCCTACTGTGTGGAGATGCGTGGGCTCAAGTGAATACTTTCTTCTTCAGAAGAAGAAGCCAATCTTCTACTACTACTACTTCTTTCCGTTTTTTCTCCTTTTTAACCTCGTCTTTGGTACAGAAAGTGGGCATCAATGGCGAACGAGGGCAATTTCAAGAAAAAATCCCATCGGTTCACTTCTTGGCTCGCTTTTCGCCGTACCTAGTTGATTCAGGTCCTCGACAACTGACTGAATCCGGAGAATCGGAGTCACCCCTCGGAGGTGGGTGTTGTAAATCTTTGAAATATTCATGAATGAAGAAATTGTGCGAGCCTTCCGACGACGACCGGTCGTCGTCAACAAAGATTGCGACTTGCCAGCACAATTCTAACCAGCCGAGCGTGCTTTCTGAATGTGTTTCTGTGTGAGTGACCCTTCCACGAGATGAGATTTTCAACCTGATGCCCCTGAAGGTAGATTATTTTCTTTGATTCTTTTTAACTTAGGGACGGTTTTTTGAAAAACAAATTCCTAAATTTCTACAGTTCCCTCAAGAGGTAATTTCCTTGAAAATCATAAAACAGAAATATAAACAAACCATATTTTGATTTTAGATCAACAGTTCAGAAGTCGAGGTTCAATTGTAGAAATCAAATTTAGATTTCAGATTCAGATTTCAGATTCAGATTTCAGATTCAGATTTCAGATTCAGATTTCAGATTCAGATTTCAGATTCGGATTTCAGATTCAGAATTCATATTCAGATTTCAGATTCAGATTTCAGATTCAGATTTCAGATTCAAATTTCAGATTTAGATTTCAGATTCAGATTTCAGATTCAGGTTTCAGATTCAGATTTCAGATTTCAGATTCAGATTTCAGATTCAGATTTCAGATTCAGATTTCAGATTCAGATTTCAGATTCAGATTTCAGATTCAGATTTCAGATTCAGATTTCAGATTCAGATTTCAGATTCAGATTTCAGATTCAGATTTCAGATTCAGATTTCAGATTCAGATTTCAGATTCAGATTTCAGATTCAGATTTCATATTCAGATTTCAGATTCAGATTTCAGATTCAGATTTCAGATTCAGATTTCAGATTCAGATTTCAGATTCAGATTTCAGATTCAGATTTCAGATTCAGATTTCAGATTCAGATTTCAGATTCAGATTTCAGATTCAGATTTCAGATTCAGATTTCAGATTCAGATTTCAGATTCAGATTTCAGATTCAGATTTCAGATTCAGATTTCAGATTCAGATTTCAGATTCAGATTTCAGATTCAGATTTCAGATTCAGATTTCAGATTCAGATTTCAGATTCAGATTTCAGATTCAGATTTCAGATTCAGATTTCAGATTCAGATTTCAGATTCAGATTTCAGATTCAGATTTCAGATTCAGATTTCAGATTCAGATTTCAGATTCAGATTTCAGATTCAGATTTCAGATTCAGATTTCAGATTCAGATTTCAGATTCAGATTTCAGATTCAGATTTCAGATTCAGATTTCAGATTCAGATTTCAGATTCAGATTTCAGATTCAGATTTCAGATTCAGATTTCAGATTCAGATTTCAGATTCAGATTTCAGATTCAGATTTCAGATTCAGATTTCAGATTCAGATTTCAGATTCAGATTTCAGATTCAGATTTTAGATTCAGATTTTTGATTCAGATTTCAGATTCGAAATTTGTCTGTATTTGAAAATTTTTCAAAAATATGATTTTTAATTTGAATGTCTATAGAAGCAAAATTTTCACCAATTCGATTTGTATACTTAAAAAATAAAATTTTCATTTCCAATTTTTTCAATTTTCTCTTTTTTCTCTTTTTTTGCAGATAATCGATATGAATTCAGCTGTTAATGGGAAAATTCTAAATACAACTCTGTCCTGCTAGATCTAGGAGCTCGTTTCCGTTTTCCACTTCCGGCTACAGAATTTTAATAACATCAACAAAGGTGACCCAATTTCGCCTTCGGCCTTTTCGAACACCGCATAGTCGCCATGTGGATTGCAGTCATTCAGGCGTCTTAGCCTAGGAAAAGCAAATCGGGTGGGTTTGAGGCACCTGCCAACAGATGGCACCTAGCTCGAGATGAGCTTGGGGGGAATGTTATTTATCTTAAGTGCGTGATTCTGGGGGTCCTATTCCGGATTGATCCTTGGTATTCGAATTCGGGAGCGAAACTAAACCCCCTTAAAAAGGATAAGGAAAGTGAAAAGGGAAATTCAAATTCCCTCCTGCTTACCTTGATTTCGCCTAAATTTATGTGACGGTGTGAAAATTTCTTGTGGGGAAACTCGTGGTTCGGGTAAGAAACCGCCATTATGGCATAATTTTTTTCCTAACCTCCTTAAAAAATAACACCAACAACACCAGAAACCACCAAGCGAAATAGGGAGAAAACACAAGGAAGAAGAAAAAGGTGAAGCTAAGTGAAGCAATTCAAAATGATGGCCTATTTATCGTTAGCTAAATGTCAAAACCGACAACAACAACAACATCAAAACGGCTCCCCAAGGTGCGGAAAAGGGGAAATTTTCCAGTGTGGTTTTGATTTGTTCCAATGATTGTGCTGGAGCAAAACTTCGGAAGGAAGAAAGGAAGTTATTTCTGTGAAAAGTTGAAAACGGCAGCCAACCACGAAGAAGACAAAGCAAAGGAAGGCGATCCACTACCCAACTGGGAATGTGTGTGGATGCGTGAGTTGAGAAACAAAAATATATAAATATCGACGAGTTTTCGGAATAGAAAACCCGGAAGAGACTGTTTTCCTTGGAGCTACCAACACTGCCTGCTGAAAAATCGTAAGTATCTATCTTCTATTTTCTTTCCGTTTTACAGGATGAAGTTCAATGAACAAATCAATATTTGCGCTACCGATTGGCATCAATCATTTCTTGGAGTCAGTTGTACGTTTTCATAGGAGCGTGAGTCTATTTCAGGTGGAGGGTGGAAAAATATCAAATCTTACAAATTTTACAAATTTTACAAATTTTTCAAATTTTACAAATTTTACAAATTTTACAAATTTTACAAATTTTACTAATTTTACAAATTTTACAAATTTTACAAATGTTACAAATTTTATAAATTTTACAAATTTTGCCAATTTTACAAATTTTACAAATTTTACAAATTTTACAAATTTTACAAATTTTACAAATTTTACAAATTTTACAAATTTTACAAATTTTACAAATTTTACAAATTTTACAAATTTCACAAATTTTACAAATTTACCGAAAAACCTAAAATTATTACCGAAACACCGTGATTTATTTAGCGGAAAGCTATAAAAGTTCGGTAATATCCACCGAAAAATCGGTAGATCATACCGAAATCGCTGTAATGTTTACCGAAATACCAATAAATATTGTCGAAATATTACCGAACTACCGGTAAATGTTACCGAATAAATAGATAAAGTTCGCTAATTTTCACCGAAAGCTCGGTAATTTTTACCAACAAAAAAGTAATTTTTGCATAGATAAACATGTGAAAATATTATCGAAATGACGGTAATATTCAACGAAAGCTGTAAATTTTTTGACAATTTCTATCGAAAGCCGTAAAAGTTCGGTGATTTCAGGAGAAGTCGCACAGCGCTGTGCATTGGCTCAAACTATCGAACATTTCATGGTTTTCGGTAAATATTACTGAAAGTTTTACAGTTTTCAGTGAATATTGTCTATGCATAAATTACCGATTTGTTGGTAAAAATTAACGAGCTTTCGGTAAAAAGTACCGCATTTCGGTAAAAATGAGCGAAATTTTTCAATTTTTCGGTAAATTTACCGGTAGTTCGGTTATGTTTAACGATATTACCGATATTCCGATAATTTTACCAGCCAGGTTGCATCCGTCACCTCTAAAAATGAATCTGAATATATTTCTATGAAATTACAAAACAGCAGCTTATCATTGTTTGGTTTCACAATTTCCGCGTAAATCAACCCATATCAGACCACTTGAAGTCACTCAAAATGTTTTAATTCTCAAGTGAGCAACTAAGAAAAAAAGAGAAAGAGTGAGAAGAAAGCTTCCACCCTTCTCTTACAACACTGAGTGAAATTTTGACAATTATGTTGTCTAGAATCTGTTTCACAGTCTACTCGGTGTATTTTCACCGAAAAGTTACGGAAGTAATCGAGCTTCGTTAATTCAAGAGTAAATTAAAGAAGTTCGGTTGAAAATTGTCGATGTTTTCCAAATTACAGAACTGGTTGTTTTTAATCCCCTGCCTAATAACGTCAATATTACTAAAAACAGTGAAAAATTAATTGTTGAAAACGTAGGTTTCAGTGGTCCCGATCAGGAGAGCATATCAAAATAATAACTCAAACGTATCTCACCAAGATATTTACATCTGATTCAGTTATAATTACGTACTGAAAAATTTAGATTTTAAGTTTCTCCAATCTGAATTATATCTTGTTTTGATTGACAGACTTGAATGGGGTTGAGATAATTTTCAATGATAAAGAATTTTTTCGGATTGTCCCAAAATAAAATGATTATATCTTATTTTGATATATGTACAACTTTTTCTGAAACACGGACATCGAAGTCAACGGCCCAAACCGTACATTAATGAATTTCGCTCAACAGATCCATAAAATTGGATCCAATTTTTGGGAAACCAAAAATGGAACATGGTTTAAGCAAATAATATGATTTATTGACATTCCACTAGTAATTTTTCTCGAAGCACTCATAGCTTGATAAATTATAATTTTGATAGGTTTTGTTCTGCCCAATATCAAACTATGCTATCTGAACGAGATATAATCTTGAAAGGAGCATATCTTAAATTGATATAATTTAGCTATGATCGTATAGATTTTATGATATAATTTGAGATATTTTAACATCCTACGAGTACTGAATTATAACTCATTTAGATAGAAAAAAAATAGTAACAAAATATCTCATCTTGATATAATTTTGTTTTTCTCTCCTGATCGGGGTGGAATAGAGTTTAATTTTGACAGTTATGTTGTTTAGAATCTGTTTCACATTCCACTCGGCGTTTTTTCACCGAAAAGTTACGGATGTAAACGAGCTTCGTTAATTCAAGAATAAATTAAAGAAGTGCGGTTGAAAATTGTCGATTTTTTTTCCAAATTACAGAACTGGTTCCCCGATCAGGAGAGCATATCAAAATAATAACTCAAACGTATCTTACCAAGATATTTACATCTGATTCAGTTATAATTAAGTACTCTAAATTTTCGATTTAAAGTTTCTCTAAACTGAATTATATCTTATTCTGATTGACAAACTTGAATGGGGTTGAGCTCATATTCAATGATCAAGATTTTTTTCGGATTGTCCTAAAACAAAATGATTATATCTTATTTTGATATACGTACAACTTTTTCTGAAACACGGACATCGAAGTCAACGGCTCAAACCTTACATTAACAAGTTTCGCTCAACAGATTCATAAAATTGAATCAAATTTTTGGGAAACCAAAAATGGGGCATGGTTTTATCAAATACTGTGGTTCATTGACCTTCCACTAGAAAATTTTCTCGAAGCACTCATATCTTGATAAGTTTTAATTTTGATATAATTTGTTCTGTCCAATATCAAACTATGCTATCTGAACCAGATATAATCTTGATAGGAGCATATCAAAAACTGATATAATTTAGCTATGATCGTATAGATTTTTTGATATAATTTGAGATATTTTAACATCCTACGAGTACTGAATTACAACTCATTTAGATACAAAAAAAAAGTATCAAAATATCTCATTTTGATATAATTTTGTTTTTCCCTCCTGATCGGGTCGGTAATAAAAAAAATTACGGAACTCGGCGATTTTCGTTTACTGGAGCAAATGTTCTGAGGGCACATTAGAACTAAAATTAAAAGCAAAGGCGCTACAGCGCAATCGAAAATTACCGAACTTGGACTTTTTTTTACCGAAATCCTAACATTTGGAACTCAACATTTGGAACTCAATTATTCATATTCCATACGGTAATTTTTTTACCATGGCAGAGAACTGACAGCTGTCAAATATTACGAACATTTTTCAATAAAAAATTACCGAAACTCGACTGAAATCATCTGTCAAAATATTGACAGTTGTTAACGTGACAACACATTGTATTATTGAACAACTCGGTAGTTTTTACTAAAAGACCGATGATGTTCAACCGAAACACTAAATGTCGAAAAATATACAGCACAACCGGTAAAGTTTACCGAAAAACCTGTAATTATTACCAAGAAACTTGTAATTTTTACCGAAAAACTTTGTAATTTGTAGGGATCAGATAGGCAATAGGCATAGGACAGAAAAATGATCAAAATCTGAAGGCCATGATCTATTTATAAAAGTTGTGTCAGATCTTTTCCATTTGTCAAGTAATAAACATCCAAATCAGAAACCAGCAAATTTTTGGTTATATTCGGCATCTACAAATTATTACCGAGATATCTGTAAATTTCTCCAAAATAACATTTTTTTTTTACCGGAAAGCTGTACAAGTTCGGTAATATTTACCTAACAACCGGTGAATTTTACCGAAATTTCTGTTATAACTACCGAAATATCCCGATATTTTGAAAATTTTAACCGAAAAACTGTAAAAGCTTTGCTAATTTTTACCGAATTACCGGTAGTGGTATCTTACCTGCCTTTGATTATTACAGAAATAACTGCCCAAGCAACCAAAAGATCGGATATCACTTAAGGAACGAACTCATAAGATCACATAGAGCTGTACAAAAGGTGCTTGGAACTTTTTTGCTGTTCAAAATGCAATTTCGAGGTCCATGGAATCTCATTCTTCATTAGGTTCAGCCAATGCTCAAGAAAAGCTTTGAAGTAGTTACTGTTTTGTTTTCTATTTCTACTTTTTGGGAATTTTAAAGTTGGGATGAAGAAAACAATGTACTGATACGCTTGTTATCCTTCATTTTAGACTAAACCGTCTCCTCATCCCCAAAAATCTGATGCAATGGTTCCATCATATTCAAACTTATTCCACGGCTACTTCGAGAAATGAGCTCTATGCTTGAATAAGGACAAAAACTGGCGAAACCGTCTTTCCTTCAACCCAATGAATTGAGCTATGCCCTCTAGACTGTCGTACTTTGAACAAAAAAGACATTTGTCATGCCCGAGTAACTGGCTCGTAGGTTCCTCAAACCTTACTCGGGTATTGGACATCTCACTTCAAACTCTAGAAACACTATCTATCTCAACTCAGTAAATTCCTCGAGTGAACCCTTTGGATCACAAAATCACAATTCAAGTAAGTCAATCCTATCCAATAGTGGAGGTTTTTCAAGTTAACTAATACCGAATTTGTCTTCTCCCCTCGTGGCCTACTTGAATGGGCGGCCGTGTGAAATTGAATATGTGGGATGTTCACATTTTTGTTTAGGCTTGGCTGCTGTGGAGGAAATTGATCGAATAAGCGATAACAACTACAGTATGTGAGTGGAATACTGTGCTGATTATCACCTGAAGTGAGAATAATTCAGAATAAGCGTCAAGTATCACAGTAGGCCGACGATGTACAAAATTGGACGAGGGCAAGTGCAAAGTGTAGGATACAGATGAACTATACGGAACTGAATAAAAAAATAATGGTTAAACATTTTGATGAATAATGTCATCAAATTGATTATTATTTGTTGAGTGTGTAAAAGGCCTTTTAAGAAAGAGTAAAAAAAGATAAAAAAAGAAAGATGAAAAACGAATGTTCTTGAGAGAGTCAGTCGATTAACGCATTTTGGCGGTAACGGTTGCATTTAAGTGAAGTTTTTAAAATTACTGTCCGAAAGCGGATCAAAGAATCCGACACAAAGGTTCTTCTTGCCTTTTTATTCTGTTCGAGTTGCTTGTTAATATCAGACGCACGCTAATGTATTTGAAGCTAGTCCAACGTGAAATGGAAGGGGTAGTGGTTGTGAATAAGTTGCAAAATTTTCTACTGCATTTATACGTTGGGAGTGGAGAAGTGAGAGTGGAGAATTAATATAAATACTTGCCAAACTAGCTGGCAATAATTAATTATCAATGTTCAATGGTGATTGATGATGAAAATGGAAGTACAATTTAGGCATACATGTTCATTAACTAACTAGACATCCTGTTCCAAACACACTCAAATTGAATTCCAATTCAATTCATTGAATTTTCCAAATCAACCTTTGTCCTCTAGATCATATTAAGGAGGCTGATCGTGGTCGGTGCCACAAATGAAATAATTAAATTTTGGCAAAGTTTGCGTGTAATGGACAACATCTCTTATCATTCATCCCTCCCATCTTCACCGAAATTGCGTGTAATTACTCGCGTGGCCTTCACAATTTTACTATTCGTTTCCTTGACGCCTCGGATTCGGCGGCTGATTCCCCAGATGTTCTTCGCCTGCTGCGGCGATCAAAATTCAGTCCGAATTTGCGGCGGTTCCACCGGATGTTCTTCGCCTGCTGCGCCGATTGAATTCTGTCCGGATCGGCAGCGGTACCACCGGGATTCTCTCGCAACTTGTGCGGCGACGAAAGTGAACCTTTTCGGCGGCTGTGCAACCAGATGTTATTCGCCACTGGTGTGGCGATGGAAAGTGGTTCTGTACGCCCCTGCTCGCCGGAATTTGGCCTCCGGTTCGGCGATAGATGGCAAGCGGATTCAGCGATCGTCTCGGGATTTTCCGCCACTGGTGCGGCGACGAAAAGCGATCCTTTTCGGCGGCGGTGCCACCAGATGTTGTTCGCCACCCGTGCGGCGATGGAACGCAAGCGGCTTCGACGATTGTCTCCGGGATTGTACGCCGCTGCTGCGGCGACGAAATACGCTCTGGATTCGTTGGCGTTTCCTTCGGATGTTGACCTCTGCTGCGGCGATGAAATTCGCTTCGGTTCGGTAGCGTCACCACCGGGATTCTTTCGCCACTGGTGCGGCGACCAGAGCGAACCCTATCGGCGGCTGTGCCACCAGATGTTCTTTCGGCACTGTGAAGCGATCCTATTTTATTTACATAGTATACCGTCTCACGACATAACTTGACGAACATAATTCCTATAATTCACTCGGTCCATGGCAACCGTTCTCCAATTCCTCGGGCACCCCACGTTCGCCAGATCACGCTCCACTTGGTCTAACCACCTCGCTCGTTGCGCCCCCGCTCGTCTTGTTCCTACCGGATTCGTAGCGAACACCTGTTTTGCAGGACAGTCGTCCGGCATTCTCGCAACATGTCCCGCCCAGCGTATCCGGCCAGCTTTCACCACCTTCTGGATACTGGGTTCGCCGTAGAGGCGCGCGAGCTCGTGGTTCATCCTTCGCCTCCACACTCCGTTCTCCTGTACGCCGCCAAAGATGGTTCTTAACACTCGTCGCTCGAATACTCCGAGTGTACGCAGGTCCTCCTCGAGCAATATCCATGTCTCGTGCCCGTAGAGAACAACCGGTCTAATGAGCGTCATATACAGGTTACACTTCGTGCGAGGGCTAAGTCTTCTCGACCGCAGTTGCTTGTGGAGTCCATAGTAGGCGCGACTTCCGCTGATAATTCGCCTCCGGATCTCACGGCTGGTGTCATTGTCTGCGGTCACCAGTGAGCCGAGATAGACAAAGTCTTCGACTATCTCCAGCTCGTCGCCGTCGATCGTGACCTTGTTATTACTGGACAAGCGGGTTCGGTCGGCCTCGGATCCGCACGCCAGCATGTACTTCGTCTTGGACGTATTAATCATCAACCCAATCCTTCCTGCTTCGCGTTTCAGTTTGCGGTAGATCTCCTCCACCGCCGCAGATGATCTGCCGACTATATCAATGTCATCGGCAAAGCAGATAAGTTGACTGGATCTGTTGAAAATCGTGCCCCGCATTTCGCCCACCGCTCGTCGAATAACACCTTCTAGCGCCACGTTGAACATCATGCAGGATAGACCATCACCTTGTCGAAGCCCCCTGCGCGATTCGAATGAACTCGACAATTCACCCGAAATCCGCACACAGCACTGCGTTCCATCCATCGTCGCCTTGATCAGTCTGATCAGCTTCCCGGAAAAGCCGTTCTCGTCCATGATTTTCCATAGCTCGTTACGGTCGATCGTGTCGTATGCGGCTTTGAAGTCGATGAATAGATGATGCGTAGGGACTTGGTGTTCACGGCATTTTTGGAGGATTTGCCGCAATGTGAATATCTGGTCCGTCGTAGACCGTCCCTCCATGAAGCCGGCCTGATGACTTCCCACGAATCTGTTTGCTTGTGGCGTTAGGCGGCGGAGTAGGATTCGGGACAACACTTTGTAGGCGGCATTGAGGACAGTGATCGCTCGGTAGTTCTCACAGTCCAATTTGTCGCCCTTCTTGTAGATGGGGCATATTACCCCCTCCTTCCACTCCTCCGGTAGCTGTTCTATGTCCCAGATCCGGATTATCAACCGATGTAGGCAATCGGCCAACCTGTCCGGGCCCATTTTGATGAGTTCAGCTGCGATGCCATCCTTCCCAGCCGACTTGTTTCTATTCAGCTGGCGAATGGCTTCCTTAACTTCACTCATCGTTGGGAGTGGCTCGTCTTCGTCGTTGGCTACGCCGGCGATGTACCTTCCCCCACCGTCTTGATCTCCTGCATGTGCGCCGTTCAGGTGTTCATCGAAGTGCTGCTTCCACCTTTTCATCACCTCACGATTGTCCGTCAGGATACCCCCGTCCTTATCCCGGCACATTTCGGCTTGCGGCACGAAGCCTTTGCGGGATGCGTTGAGTTTCTGATAGAACTTTCGTGTTTCTTGGGAACGATGCAGCTGCTCCAGCTCATCGAGCTCCTCCTCCTCCAGGCGGCGCTTTTTCTCCTGGAAAAGTCGGACTCGCTGCCTCTTCCGCTGTCGGTGATTTTCCACATTTCGACGGGTGCCTCTTTGCACTACTGCCGCCCGCGCGGCATTTTCTTCGTCCATCACCCTCCTACACTCCTCGTCGAACCAGTCGTTCCGTCGAGATCGCTCCACATAACCGATGACGTTCTCCGCCGCACTGTTGATGGCTGTTTTGATGGTATCCCAACAGTCCTCGAGAGGGGCTTCGTCAAGCTCGCCCTCTGCCGGCAGCGCTGCTTCGACCGATTGCGCGTAGTCTGCCGCGACCTCAGGTTGCTTCAGTCGCGCGATGTTTAACCGAGGCGGGCGCCGGTTTCGCTTGTTGTTCACTACGGAGAGTTTTGGGCGCATCTTCACCATCACCAGATAATGGTCCGACTCGATGTTGGCGCCCCGACAGGATCTGACGTCGATGATGTCCGAAAAGTGCCGGCTGTCGATCAAAACGTGGTCGATCTGTGATTGCGTTTGGTACGGTGATCTCCAGGTGTACTTGTGTGGGAGGCGGTGCTGAAAAAAGGTACTACGTACGGCCATTCGTTTGGAGGCGGCGAAATCAATAAGTCTGAGGCCGTTTTCGTTGGTCAGCTGGTGCGCGCTGAACCTTCCAATTGTCGGTTTAAATTCCTCCTCCTGGCCGACCTGAGCATTGAAATCCCCGATGACGATCTTGACATCATGTTTTGGGCAACGGTCGTATTCACGCTCCAGCTGCGCGTAGAATTCGTCTTTGTCGTCACCGGTACTTCCGAGGTGAGGGCTGTGCACGTTGATGATGCTGATGTTGAAGAACCGGCCCTTGATTCTCAACCGGCACATTCGTGAGTTGATCGGCCACCACCCGATCACGCGCTTTTGCATCTTTCCCATCACTATAAAAGCTGTTCCAAGCTCGTGTGTGTTGCCGCAGCTCTGGTAGATGGCACGACCATCTGGATACGTTCGTACCGTGGAGCCCTTCCAGCATACCTCCTGCAGCGCTACGATGTCGAATTTGCGGCTCTTCAATTCGTTGGAGAGCACGTGGGTACTGCCCACAAAATTTAGAGATCGGCAGTTCCATGTTCCAAGTTTCCAATCGCTAGTCCCTTTTCGTCGCGTGGGTCTTTGCCGATTTCCATCCGAAATTTGTTGTTCGTTATTCGTTGCTTATGTTTTTTTAGTAGTCACAGGCTCGCAAGGCCCGCTTCTAACCCCACTATCTCGCAGGAGGACCATCGTGATGTTGCTGTTTTGGGTCCCGAACACCACCAGGACGTTGTTGCACTCCGCACGCCGCCCCTAACATGGAGAACAGACGCGTACGAAGCCCCCTAACTCATTCTGCATGCGACCAAAGCATCCACCGGGGTTGGGTACCCGATCTCTGCTAAGGTTGCTCGCACCCCAGCTAGTACCACGCCTTCGCGACCCTTTTCTTGAGCTCGTTTTCTCCTCCTGGAGCTCCTGGGTTATTCCCGGGTCGGTAATCGAGTTTCCCCCTAAATGTGCTGCCCTGTTTTGATCCGACTGTGCCCAGTTGCACGTGGCGTGGCCAAGTTTTTTGACGCGTAGCAGCTCCTGCTGGTGCTGGTGTTGGATCAGGATCCTCCGGAGCTTTCTTCGGGGCACGCACTACTGGCACGATCGACCAAACTTTTTTCCACCGGAACCGCGAATGACGTTTTCGGCACACTCAGTTTGGTTTACTCAATTTTTTTTTTCTGCACGCTCAGTATTGTTTATTCATTTTCTGCACGCTCCGTATCCTTTCTATATTTTTGCGTTTATTTTTATACACGCTTGCACTGCTTAACATGGGGTTGGGTTTTTGGATGAGTTATTGTTACCAATCGGTTTAATCGTATCAATTTTTAGACTAATCACTTAAAAAAATTCAAATGCAACAATCAAACAGAAGATTCCAAACCAACGTTTTTCGTACTTAAAATTCTTTTTTTAAGGTAGTCCTGCTTTTCTGAACTTGTTGATCCTCCCGATAAAAAGCAAATTCACAAAGTGAATCTTCAGAACACTCTTCATGTTGATCTTTCCGATCCCACGTTAATTCATAAGGTTGTACTTTCAGAACACTTTTTAGTAGGTCTTTCCGATCCAATGTAAATTCTTGAAGTGAACCTTCAGAACACTCTTCATGTTGGTCTTCTCGATCCAACATAAATTCTTAAAATGAACCCTCAGAACTCTCTTCATGTCCTCCCAATCCAACGTAAATTCTTCAAATGAACCTTCAGAACTCTCTTCATGTTGGTCCTCCCGATCCAATGTAAATTCTTAAAGTGAACACTTTTCATGTTGGTCCTCTCAATCCAACATAAGGCTGAACCTTCAGAACATTTTTCTAGTTGATCCTCCCGATTTAATATAAATTCTTAAAGTGAATCTTCAGAACACTCTTCATGTTGGTCCTCCCGATCCAACATAAATTCTTAAAGTGAACCTCCAGAACACTCTTCATGTTGGTCCTTCCGATCCAAAGTAAATTAATAAGACTGAACCTTTAGACCTTTTCATGTTTGTCCTCCCGATCCAACATTAATTCTTAAAATGAACCTTCAGAACTCTCTTCACGTTGGTCATCTCGATCCAACGTAAACTCTTAAAGTGCACCTTCAGAACTCTCTTCATATTGAGCTTCACGATCCAACGTTAGTTCATAAGGCTGAACCTTCAAAACATTCTTCTAGTTGGTCCTTACAATCCAGCGTAAATTCTCAAAATGAACCTACTGAACACTGTCCATGTTGGTTCTCCCGATGCAACGTTAATTCTTAGCGTGAATCTTCAGAACTCTCTTCAAGTTGGTTCTCCCGATCCAATGTATATTCTTAAAGTGAACCTTCAGAACAATCTTCATGTTGGTCCTCCCGATCCAACTTAAATTCTTTAACTGAACCTTCAGAACACTCATCATTCTTCAAAAAATCATGGATAAGTTTTAAACCAAAACAAAGATCCCAGGGTTTGTGTAATTAAAAAAACCCAAATCGACTCCGGCTAATGATCAGTATTCGAGTTATTCAAACATGTTTCTTTGGTTTGGGAAACTGCCTCCTTCCTAAGACCCCTCCTGCCAAGCTTCACGCAAATAGGTTCAGTAGTTTCCGAGTGTATAAAGAACAGAAAGTATTGGTACAGACTGTGTCGTCACAATCACGAAAAATCTGTCAATTTACTAGGAAACTTTGCCTTTTTCGTTGATGATTCGAACAATTCGCTGGAAATTTTTCACTTTTAAAACATGTTATTCTAGAAGGATTCTTGCTCTTCAAGATCGGTTCAAAAAAAGTTGGGTTTTCAAGTAATTTTTATATAAAACAGACCATCGAAGTTCGAAAGAATGGTGGATTTTTTCAACTCAAATTTGCAAAACTTTAAAATTAGTTCAAAGTTTTCCATGAAAATGTTCAAGTCAGTGCAGTATAAGATCCTTATTACAATAAAGTGATCAAAACACAAACTTTTATACAAAACTACAATCATTTTGTGGCATTTTAGTAAATCGAGTTAACAATTGATGTTAATTGTTCTACGTAAGAATTGAATATGGTAAAAAGAGATGAACCAGCTGAAAGCTGAAAATCTCTATAATAAAGACATTAAAAAAAATTTAAAAAAAGAATATGGTAAACCGTTTGGATAAAAATCATGACAATCAGTTGAACACTCAATAACTACCAGCTAAACAATTTTAAAGCTGATTTTGTTCTTCGTTTTTGCACGTTTTAGCTTCAAGATGACATTGCATTCATAAAGAAAATAAGGAAAAAACATAATGCAATCTTCAAAAGACCACAAAAATTTCACAACATAGTGAAAAGGAGGCCTTACAACCCAATCAAAATGAAATTGGATTTCATTTTCGTTCTAAAACGTGGTTTTCTTTGGAATTTCTGGCATTCGCATATAAATTTTCGATACATTCGTTTTTGTGATGTCACATAATAATCTAATATGGCTCTCGGAAGTACCTTATTTAAGTATTTCTTGAGACAGACAGACAGAAAGAAATTCATCTAAATTTATAAAGATTTTTGCACTTAAATTTCTCATTAGTTTTTCGCTACGCAATCCTCTTTTTTCAAATTTTCAAACAGAATGGTAGAAAAAACTGCTCAAAATTTATGCGACACACTGTAAGAAACAAGTGCACACTTTGATCGAATGAATGGGGCAAGAAAATAAGAACGTTTCCTAAACGTTCTCATAGGGGTAAGAAAAGCCAAAAGTAAGAGAGGGTCGAAGAATTTCCATCAAAACTCTAAACACTACCGTTGTCGACATTCGGGGGTTGGAGGAATTTTAACATTTCCCAACTACCAGACCGCGTGCTGATGCTGGGTTTAGGTACTTCCGTCCCTCGATGATGGTGAGTTGCATACTTTTGCCCGATGCTTCCTCCCCCTTTCGATTGAACAGGGATGACGATGGCTGCACGTTCCTTAACACACAGCGTTTTTCTGCCGCCGATCATCGCTCGAGGGGTGGCGAAATTACCTAACACACAGGTCTTTGCAGCCCATTCATGATGCGATCCAAGGAACCCAGTCGGTTTATTTGTCTATGGTAATAGATTCCGGTACTGCTGTGGTGGCCATCCGACGGCTACAAGGAAAATCCTTACACAAACACACGCCGATACCGGCACACGCACACACTTTAGTGAAAGCAACAAAAAAAACAGATAGAAAAATAACGGAGCATGCGGCGAAACGCGTTTTAACAGCCTTTAATACTTGCTTGCTCAGCTTGCCCTGATTTTGGTCGCTATATCATCGTCGTTCGTCTGGCTTCCTATGTTAGTTAGCTACTCACTCACTGCTGGGTGCTTTTTGTTTACCGTGCACTTATCACATTGTAACAGCGCCAGAGGGCGTCGTTGCCAACTGTAGGAGGAATAGACTGTGTTGTGAAGTAGACTTCCACTTTTTTTTTGTTCGACTCGACTCCTCCAACCGAAGTGACATCCTTTTTGCATTTCGGAGTGCGGTTTCGCTTCCTCCCGAAGATTTTTTTTTTCCTCTACTGTCATTAAATTCTTTTCACTTAAATCCAGATAAAAGTAGGCTTTGATCGTTCCGAGAATTACTTTTTTTGTTGTTGTTTTTGTTGCCACTTTAACCTAAACTTCATTCTTACATATATGTATGGGGGAACCTACTTTGAGTGTTTTGCAAACACAATTGCTCTCAACCGCCTTAAAAGCTTCGAGTGATTTTCTGGGATGAGATTTTGTTTTTCCCTAGACTAACTTGGGATTTGAAAATGGGAAGAAACTTTTTTTATGATAGTCAAACAAATCAATATCATGAGAAAAAATTGAAACTCTAATAGAAAATGAACATTTTTTAAACTTTTTAAACTTTTGACAATTTTGACAATAACGGCAATAACGGCAATTTTGACAATTTTGACAATTTTGACAATTTTGACAATTTTGACAATTTTGACAATTTTGACAATTTTGACAATTTTGACAATTTTGACAATTTTGACAATTTTGACAATTTTGACAATTTTGACAATTTTGACAATTTTGACAATTTTGACAATTTTGACAATTTTGACAATTTTGACAATTTTGACAATTTTGACAATTTTGACAATTTTGACAATTTTGACAATTTTGACAATTTTGACAATTTTGACAATTTTGACAATTTTGACAATTTTGACAATTTTGTCAATTTTGACAAATTTGACAATTTTGACCATTCGGACAATTTTGACAATTTCGACAATTTTGTCAATTTTGTCAATTTTGTCAATTTTGACAATTTTGACAATTTTGACAATTTTGACAATTTTGACAATTTTGACAATTTTGATAATTTTGACAATTTTGACAATTTTGACAATTTTGACAATTTTGACAATTTTGACAATTTTGACAATTTTGACAATTTTGACAATTTTGACAATTTTGACAATTTTGACAATTTTGACAATTTTGACGATTTTGACAATTTTGACAATTTTGACAATTTTGACAATTTTGACAATTTTGACAATTTTGACAATTTTGACAATTTTGACAATTTTGACAATTTTGACAATTTTGACAATTTTGACAATTTTGACAATTTTGACAATTTTGACAATTTTGACAATTTTGACAATTTTGACAATTTTGACAATTTTGTTAATTTTGACAATTTTGACAATTTTGACAACTTTGACAACTTTGATAATTTTGACAATTTTGACAATTTGACAATTTTGACAATTTTGACAATTTTGACAATTTTGACAATTTTGACAATTTTGACAATTTTGACAATTTTGACGATTTTGACAATTTTGACAATTTTGACAATTTTGACAATTTTGACAATTTTGACAATTTTGACAATTTTGACAATTTTGACAATTTTGACAATTTTGACAATTTTGACAATTTTGACAATTTTGACAATTTTGACAATTTTGACAATTTTGACAATTTTGAAAATTTTGACAATTTTGACAATTTTGACAATTTTGACAATTTTGACAATTTTGACAATTTTGACAATTTTGACAATTTTGACAATTTTGACAATTTTGACAATTTTGACAATTTTGACAATTTTGACAATTTTGACAATTTTGACAATTTTGACAATTTTGACAATTTTGACAATTTTGACAATTTTGACAATTTTGACAATTTTGACAATTTTGACAATTTTGACAATTTTGACAATTTTGACAATTTTGACAATTTTGACAATTTTGACAATTTTGACAATTTTGACAATTTTGACAATTTTGACAATTTTGACAATTTTGACACTTTCGACAATTTTGACAATTTTGAAAACTTTAATTTTTGTTTCCGTTGAGAACCTTTTTAAAAATTTCTTCGGAAAATATTCAGACAAAGCTTAAAAAGCCATAAAATGAGCAACCAAATAGCTCCTCAGCAGTTTCGTTCTCCTGTTTTTTTTAATCCGGTAGCTGCGGACTGTGTTGTAATTGAAGGACCTCCCTTTTCTGATACCGATATTCCCCTAGTCGTTTGTTTTCGTCCAAAAGGGGACAACCCCTTAGCCAAAGAACATCGGCATCGACGGCGCCGTGCTGCCACAATCAATTGTATTGTCTTATGGCTGTGGGAGCCACATGACGAGGGTATGGTAACTATGCGTAGGGCAATACAGAAATGGAAGAGGGCTCTATCCAGTGTCTTTTTGGGAAGGGGAGTACCTTGACAAGTGTAAAAGATCCAATGAAAATGGCAGTAAAATGGTTACTCAGCAAGGGGGAAAGGGTGTCACGTAATCAAGTAAATGCATCTGGATCTCGAAGGTGAGATGAATATTTTGGCCTTAAATTCGAAAAAAAAACAAAGAAGGGAAAATAAATTGAACTAAACTGCTAGAGGCGTAAATCTTGATCTTTTGTACATCAGCCAGCCAACTTTAGAAAAACTTAACAATTCTTAATTCCTAGGATTCTAGATTCATGATTGCATATTCAATATTCTTGATCCTAGATTCCAGATTCTAGATTCTAGTTCTTGATAATAGATTCGGGAATCTAGATTCAAGATTCCAGAATCCAGATTCCAGATTCTAGACTCTAGATTCAAGAAGATAGCTTCTAGACTCTAGATTTAAAATTCAAGATTCTAGATTCTAGACTCAAGATTCAAGATTCTAGATTCTAGAATCTAAATTTAAGAATCTAGAATCTAGATTATACATTCTACATTCTAGATTCTAGTTTCTAGATTCTGGATTCAAAATTCTAGATTCTAGATTCTAGAATCTAGATTCTAGATTCTTGATTCTAGATACTAGATTCTAGATTCTGGATTCTAGATTCTAGATTCCAGATTCTAGATTCTATATTCTATGTTCTAGATTCTAGATTCTAGATTCTAAATTCTAGATTCTCGATTCTAGATTCTCGATTCTAGATTCTAGATTCTAGATTCCAGATTCTAGATTCTAGTTTCTAGATTCTAGATTCTAGATTCTAGATTCTAGATTCTAGATTCTAGATTCTAGATTCTAGATTCTAGATTCTAGATTCTAGATTCTAGATTCTAGATTCTAGATTCTAGATTCTAGATTCTAGATTCTAGATTCTAGATTCTAGATTCTAGATTCTAGATTCTAGATTCTAGATTCAAGATTCTAGATTCGAGATTCTAGATTCTAGAATCTAGATTCTAGATTCTAGATTCTAGATTCAAATTTCTAGATTCTAGATTCTAGATTCTAGATTCTAGATTCTAGATTCTAGATTCTAGATTCTAGATTCTAGATTGAAGATTCTAGATTCTAGATTCTAGATTCTAGATTCTAGATTCTAGATTCTAGATTCTAGATTTTAGATTCTAGATTCTAGATTCTAGATTCTAGATTCTGGATTCTGAATTCCAGATTCTAGTTTCTAAATTCTGGAATCCAGATTCTAAATTCTAGATTCTGGAATATAAATTCTAGATTCTAGATTCTT
This sequence comes from Uranotaenia lowii, assembly GCF_029784155.1. Classification (NCBI taxonomy): domain Eukaryota; kingdom Metazoa; phylum Arthropoda; class Insecta; order Diptera; family Culicidae; genus Uranotaenia; species Uranotaenia lowii. The sequence goes on along the minus strand of NC_073691.1, from coordinate 14,355,571 downwards.
AATTCTACATTCTAGATTCATATTTCTAGATTTTAGATCCTTGACTCTAAATTCTAGAATCTAGAAATTCAAGATTCTAGAAACTTGAATCTAGATTTTAAATTCTAGATTCGAGATTCTTGATTCTAGATACTAGATTCAGATTCTAGATTCTGGATTCTGAATAATAGTTTCCAGATTCTAGATTCAAGATTCTGGATTCTAGATTCTAGATTATAGTTTCTAGATTCTAGATCCTAGATTGTGGATTCTAAATTGCGAATTCTAGATAATAGATTCTACATTCTAGATTATAGATTCTAGATTCTAGATTCTAGATTCTAGATTCTAGATTCTAGAATATAAAAACTTTCTTAATTCTAGATTCTAGATTTTAGATTCTAGATCTAGATTCTAGATTCCTGATTCTCGATTCTAGATTCTAGATCCTTGATTCTAGATTCTAGATTTCAGACTCTAGATTCTAGATTCCAGATTCTAGATTCTAGATTCTAGATTCTAGATTCCTTATTCTCGATTCTTGATTCTAGATTCTAGATTCTAGATTCTAGATTCTAGATTCTAGATTCTAGATTCTAGATTCTAGATTCTAGATTCTAGATTCTAGATTCTAGATTCTAGATTCTAGATTCTAGATTCTAGATTCTAGATTCTAGATTCTAGATTCTAGATTCTAGATTCTAGATTCTAGATTCAAGATTCAAGATTCTGGATTCTAGATTCTAGATTATAGTTGCTAGATTCTAGATCCTAGATTGTGGATTCTTAATTGCGATTTCTAGATTATAGATTCTACATTCTATCTTATAGATTCTAGATTCTAGATTCTAGATTCTAGATTCAAGATTCTAAAATTATTCTTAATTCTAGATTCTAGATTCTTGATTCTAGATTTTAGATTCTAGATCCTAGATTCTAGATTCCTAATTCTCGATTCTAGATTCTAGATTCTAGATTCTAGATTCTAGATTCTATATTCTAGATTCAAGTTTCTAGATTCTAGATTCTAGATTCTATATTCTAAAAAGATTCTTAATTCTAGATTCTAGATTCTAGATTCTACATCAAAGATTCAAGATTCCTAATTCTCGATTCTAGATTCTAGATTCTAGATTCTTGATCCTAGATTAAAGATTCTAGATTCTTCCTATATCTTAGATTATTCATTCTACATTCTAGTTTTCTGATTCTAGATTCTAGATTATAGATCCTAGATTCGAGATTCTTGAGTCTCGATTCTAGATTCTAGATTCTAGATTCTAGATTCTAGATTGTAGATTCTTGATTCAGATTCTAGATTCTAGTTTCTAGATTCTAGATTTCAGATTCTAGATTCTAGATTCTAGATTCTAGAGTCTAGATTCTTGGACTCTAGACGCTAGATTCTAGTTTCTCGATTCTAGATTCTAGATTCTAGATTATAAATTCTTAATTCTAGTTTCTACATTCTAGATTCTTGATTCTTGATTCTAGATTCAAGATTCTACATTCTAGATGTTAGGCTTTAATTTCAGATGCACATGACTATAGAATGATTTCCCCAGAGGTTATTGAACTTTACACCTCCAAATAACGAAACCGGCCGGCTCCGAAGAAAGTCAAAACATATCTCTACACCCAACCGCACACGTCAAGTGCCTGAACATCAGCTTGCGGAACGTGCCCCGGAATAACATCACCCTCTTTCTTGCATTATTATTACCAACTCTAGGCAACGGACGCTTGTTATTATCTAACGCAACACTCCTCTAGCCAAGCTTCTTATCACTATCGGTTCCCTCCCGTTTTTTCCTTCATTTTCATGGACGAAGAACAAAATATCAACAACTCAACGGCACATTCCTCCATCTCCCATAAATACTTTTATACGCCTTAACGGCTGCAATCGGTATCATAAAACAGCACGACCTTTAGGCGCAACTTTCTCTCCCTCTTTTTGTTCGGGAATCTTTAGCTGAATTTTCCGGAAGTATCCACCAGGGGACGAAGGAAAATTTGAGAGGAAAAACAGAAACCATCTATTGTGAGTTCAACAGCGAAGAATGCTGGATTTTTAAGTATCGGCGCTACTCTTTTTAATACAGAGTGTTGCAAAAAAGGTGTTGTGTTTTATACTTACTTCCAATAAAGGAATTTGATTTAAATTTTCGAAAAATTAAAGTTTAAATTTCAAAATTGTAAAATTTTACGTTTCCACTCACATTACGAAGCTTCTTCAAGGGGCTGTTTCATGTATTTATTAAATTTCTTTTTTTCACTATTACAGTGTAACGTTTTTCATCTTTTCTGAACACTTTTTAAAATCCTGCAAATTTAAACTAAACCATCTCCAACAAGACGACCTTTGTGTCTCAATTCGACATTTGCCTCTCGCCGGCTTGAAGTTGACATTGCCCAAAAATCAACAGCCGAACGAAGTTCCCAAATTCCCAACAGCTCGAGTTGCCAAGCTTAAGTTTAAATAGGAGAGCTTTCACTCCCACGTCCAATCATCGCTCTTCTGTTCCTAGCTCCTAGCCTTCTGCCTGGATTCACATTCGAAGTGAGTGAGTTTTAGGCGCCCTCGGGTCCTCAGCCATCCGTAATTGAAGGGCACGGATTATTCATGTGGCATAATTAAATTGACTTTAATTATGTGCACACCCGGTTGATATCCCGCCGTATCGTACAGGTACCGGGGAACAATAGTTTTGCTTTTGTGAATGAAATTTGACATATTTTACTAACCTGAGTGAGTTCGGTACAAACGATTTGCACCGTTCGTTGTGAGTTGACAAAATGTGTGTGTACGTGACTATGACAGTTTTGCTCCGGTGATAATTGTTTGACATGCAATCGTGTCGTATGAACTTTTGGGGCGTCTCGTTGTCAAATATGGATGAGCTTAATGGTGAAACGATGATTGTGACGATGTAACGATGATGTCCTTGATAATTGTTGGTAAAAAAAATTTCCATTCCTGCGAAGGGATGGAAAACGTAATGAAAACCGTCCAAACTCTCTTCACATTTTTTCCGCAATTCATATTTTTTCTACAATTTTCTTTCAGGTACGCAGGACGGCTGTCAGCCGTCTCGTGTTCCATAAGGATCAGCAGCGAAAGTCTCGAATCACTGCATAAAAGAATGTTTTTGTCAAAATTGTCAAAATTGTCAAAATTGTCAAAATTGTCAAAATTGTCAAAATTGTCAAAATTGTCAAAATGATCAAAATTGTCAAAATTGTCAAAATTGTCAAAATTGTCAAAATTGTCAAAATTGTCAAAATTGTCAAAATTGTCAAAATTGTCAAAATTGTCAAAATTGTCAAAATTGTCAAAATTGTCAAAATTGTCAAAATTGTCAAAATTGTCAAAATTGTCAAAATTGTCAAAATTGTCAAAATTGTCAAAATTGTCAAAATTGTCAAAATTGTCAAAATTGTCAAAATTGTCAAAATTGTCAAAATTGTCAAAATTGTCAAAATTGTCAAAATTGTCAAAATTGTCAAAATTGTCAAAATTGTCAAAATTGTCAAAATTGTCAAAATTGTCAAAATTGTCAAAATGGTCAAAATGGTCAAAATTGTCAAAATTGTCAAAATTGTCAAAATTGTCAAAATTGTCAAAATTGTCAAAATTGTCAAAATTGTCAAAATTGTCAAAATTGTCAAAATTGTCAAAATTGTCAAAATTGTCAAAATTGTCAAAATTGTCAAAATTGTCAAAATTGTCAAAATTGTCAAAATTGTCAAAATTGTCAAAATTGTCAAAATTGTCAAAATTGTCAAAATTGTCAAAATTGTCAAAATTGTCAAAATTGTCAAAATTGTCAAAATTGTCAAAATTGTCAAAATTGTCAAAATTGTCAAAATTGTCAAAATTGTCAAAATTGTCAAAATTGTCAAAATTGTCAAAATTGTCAAAATTGTCAAAATTGTCAAAATTGTCAAAATTGTCAAAATTGTCAAAATTGTCAAAATTGTCAAAATTGTCAAAATTGTCAAAATTGTCAAAATTGTCAAAATTGTCAAAATTGTCAAAATTGTCAAAATTGTCAAAATTGTCAAAATTGTCAAAATTGTCAAAATTGTCAAAATTGTCAAAATTGTCAAAATTGTCAAAATTGTCAAAATTGTCAAAATTGTCAAAATTGTCAAAATTGTCAAAATTGTCAAAATTGTCAAAATTGTCAAAATTGTCAAAATTGTCAAAATTGTCAAAATTGTCAAAATTGTCAAAATTGTCAAAATTGTCAAAATTGACAAAATTGTCAAAATTGTCAAAATTGTCAAAATTGTCAAAATTGTCAAAATTGTCAAAATTGTCAAAATTGTCAAAATTGTCAAAATTGTCAAAATTGTCAAAATTGTCAAAATTGTCAAAATTGTCAAAATTGTCAAAATTGTCAAAATTGTCAAAATTGTCAAAATTGTCAAAATTGTCAAAATTGTCAAAATTGTCAAAATTGTCAAAATTGTCAAAATTGTCAAAATTGTCAAAATTGTCAAAATTGTCAAAATTGTCAAAATTGTCAAAATTGTCAAAATTGTCAAAATTGTCAAAATTGTCAAAATTGTCAAAATTGTCAAAATTGTCAAAATTGTCAAAATTGTCAAAATTGTCAAAATTGTCAAAATTGTCAAAATTGTCAAAATTGTCAAAATTGTCAAAATTGTCAAAATTGTCAAAATTGTCAAAATTGTCAAAATTGTCAAAATTGTCAAAATTGTCAAAATTGTCAAAATTGTCAAAATTGTCAAAATTGTCAAAATTGTCAAAATTGTCAAAATTGTCAAAATTGTCAAAATTGTCAAAATTGTCAAAATTGTCAAAATTGTCAAAATTGTCAAAATTGTCAAAATTGTCAAAATTGTCAAAATTGTTAAAATTGTCAAAATTGTCAAAATTGTCAAAATTGTCGAAATTGACAAAATTTTAAAAATTGTAAAAATTGTCGAAATTGTAAAAAATGTAAAAATTGTCGAAATTGTAAAAAATGTAAAAATATAAAAATGTAAAAATGTAAAAATGTAAAAATGTAAAAATGTAAAAATGTAAAAATGTAAAAATGTAAAAATGTAAAAATGTAAAAATGTAAAAATGTAAAAATGTAAAAATGTAAAAATGTAAAAATGTAAAAATGTAAAAATGTAAAAATGTAAAAATGTAAAAATGTAAAAATGTAAAAATGTAAAAATGTAAAAATGTAAAAATGTAAAAATGTAAAAATGTAAAAATGTAAAAATTTAAAAATGTAAAAATGTAAAAATGTAAAAATGTAAAAATGTAAAAATGTAAAAATGTAAAAATGTAAAAATGTAAAAATGTAAAAATGTAAAAATGTAAAAATGTAAAAATGTAAAAATGTAAAAATGTAAAAATGTAAAAATGTAAAAATGTAAAAATGTAAAAATGTAAAAATGTAAAAATGTAAAAATGTAAAAATGTAAAAATGTAAAAATGTAAAAATGTAAAAATGTAAAAATGTAAAAATGTAAAAATGTAAAAATGTAAAAATGTAAAAATGTAAAAATGTAAAAATGTAAAAATGTAAAAATGTAAAAATGTAAAAATGTAAAAATGTAAAAATGTAAAAATGTAAAAAATGTAAAAATGTAAAAATGTAAAAATGTAAAAATGTAAAAATGTAAAAATGTAAAAATGTAAAAATGTAAAAATGTAAAAATGTAAAAATGTAAAAATGTAAAAATGTAAAAATGTAAAAATGTAAAAATGTAAAAATGTAAAAATGTAAAAATGTAAAAATGTAAAAATGTAAAAATGTAAAAATGTAAAAATGTAAAAATGTAAAAATGTAAAAATGTAAAAATGTAAAAATGTAAAAATGTAAAAATGTAAAAATGTAAAAATGTAAAAATGTAAAAATGTAAAAATGTAAAAATGTAAAAATGTAAAAATGTAAAAATGTAAAAATGTAAAAATGTAAAAATGTAAAAATGTAAAAATGTAAAAATGTAAAAATGTAAAAATGTAAAAATGTAAAAATGTAAAAATGTAAAAATGTAAAAATGTAAAAATGTAAAAATGTAAAAATGTAAAAATGTAAAAATGTAAAAATGTAAAAATGTAAAAATGTAAAAATGTAAAAATGTAAAAATGTAAAAATGTAAAAATGTAAAAATGTAAAAATGTAAAAATGTAAAAATGTAAAAATGTAAAAATGTAAAAATGTAAAAATGTAAAAATGTAAAAATGTAAAAATGTAAAAATGTAAAAATGTAAAAATGTAAAAATGTAAAAATGTAAAAATGTAAAAATGTAAAAATGTAAAAATGTAAAAATGTAAAAATGTAAAAATGTAAAAATGTAAAAATGTAAAAATGTAAAAATGTAAAAATGTAAAAATGTAAAAATGTAAAAATGTAAAAATGTAAAAATGTAAAAATGTAAAAATGTAAAAATGTAAAAATGTAAAAATGTAAAAATGTAAAAATGTAAAAATGTAAAAATGTAAAAATGTAAAAATGTAAAAATGTAAAAATGTAAAAATGTAAAAATGTAAAAATGTAAAAATGTAAAAATGTAAAAATGTAAAAATGTAAAAATGTAAAAATGTAAAAATGTAAAAATGTAAAAATGTAAAAATGTTAAAATGGTATGATGTGAATGGTATAAGTTAATATTTTAAACTCTTGTTGCAGATGGACTGCAAACCAACCTGTGATTATTCCACGCCTACACTCTTGTTTTCGTCATTGTCGTTTTGTCGAGTTGAGTGAATAATAATGATGATTTGTTCAATATTTTAATGTATTTGAATTGCTTCCTGGAAGGGATAACGGGGTGGACGGAAATGCAATCATCCAAGGCTACACAAATGAAGGCTCAATCAATGTCGGCATCAACGAACTGTTGTTGCCTCAAGTGCAGTTTTGCGTCCCCGGATTGGAACAATCTATATCTATTGATACTCTGTGTTATTGGATCAACAGACCGGCATAATTGCAATTGACGGGCTAATGTTTGTTTAATTCTGGCCGATGATGAAAGTCATCTATTATGTATGAATTTTGCTCACTCGGACTAATAGCGTCCGATGAATTGTTGATCGAATTTAGCGCGAATTGAGCTGCATTGTGCACTAAAACAATTAAAACTAATTGTATGGTTTTCATTAAACCGTAATGAATTCCACTAATCAATAAGCTTTATTCAAGAGGTTTGGAAAGATAATTTTCAACAAAACGTCCTTGAAATAACAATTTATGACAAATGTTTCATTGCAGTTGCATCAAAAGAGATAAAAATAACACAGGAAAGCGATGCAATAAATTTTATTCTCCCTTTAAAACCAATACATTCCGAATAGGTCCAAATACCCTTTATTCGATGAATTGTTTCAAAGACAATGAAAAGAATAAATACAAACATGTTATTCAAGCATTTGCATCGATCGTAAATCATTCAAAAGTTATATGGAACAAAGGCCGTTGAAAAATTAAGGTTTTTTAATCAACTGATGTGCAAAAGATTTGTTTGCTTTTGAAAAGCAACTTTTCTAAACATAAATCTCTGAAATCCATCGGAAAGATCCAGAACGACAATACCCCTAAAAATAAATCCTGTAAACAAATTTCGGTGCCAAAAATTGACATTCTTCTCGCTTCGACAAACGAAGCGAATCCGACCGAAAAACCACACAGTCAAAATTTAAATTAAATTTCTGATTGCTTTCTTACTACGAAGCGATGGATTTAATCTACTTTCTCGGTGGATTACCGGCGGATGGGATGTTGAGTTAGCAAAATTAAATGTATAAAAAGGAGAACTGAAATTGAATAAACACAACAACAATCTAATACGGAGTAAGGAGTGAACCGGAAAAAGAAACCGGGACTTGTCCGGAACCAATTGGGGAAAACGAAAATACCGCAAAGCGTTACTTCTGGTAGACATGAAAGCTGCCGCTCGCTCAGGAACAGACGTCACCTCAAAATGTTGTGAGGAGCTTTGAGTTAAGATTTTTATTGGAGCAAAATCCAGTTGAATCAAATTTACAATTTTGACAATTTTGACAATTTCAACAATTTTGACTATTTTGACAATTTTGATAAATTTAATACCTACTATTTTGAGATATTTGTTATTGTTATGTTACCTGTCATCAGCGATAATTTTTCGAAATTAAAGTGGCTCAAACTTTTAGCTATTAATTATAGATTGTCAGTTTCAATTTTCTTGCCACCCGCCAGCAACATACAAGGAGGTTCAGATTTCTTCTCGGAAATTTCCACTTGGAGATAAAATCTGAATAAGAAAAGGGCTTCAGTCGGTCGACAAGTCGGTCGTGCTAAGTTTTCCTAAATTTATCGGTCCAATTTACGGTTCAAAAAGTTGGTCTTCGGTAGGTATCTAGAGTTACTTGTCTCGTTTCCTTTTTTTCTTCTTAAAGGTAGGAGGTTTCATGAATGGGAAAAAGATGTGGGCGTGTAGCTACGAGCAATGTCAAAACGAAGAAGGATGCTTCCGGGAATGTTCTCTCTCAGTGTTGTGGAAGAATGGTGGTTCCTTGGCAGGCTGCCGGACGGCCTTTGTGACTGCACCAAGATGAATGTTTCATACGGTTTTTCCCGGAATCGAAGAGGTAAAGAAAAGTGTCGGTTGCAGTTTTCCGGGTGCTTCTAAAACAGTTTGTCGTCTTTTGAAAGTGTCTCATGCCAAATTGATAAAAGTGTATGTAAATCCTGCATTTCATCTCTCGTCTCGTTCCAAAAGTTTTTGGTATCCTTTGCATACATTCAGGCGTATAACTTTGACAATGGCTATTAGGGCAGTGACGATTATCATGATGACGGTTTTGGGTAGCAATTTCATAGATCTTGCTGGTGAATGAGCAACATTTTAATTCGATAAAATATTCCGATTAAATTTTCGGCTATCCGCGGTTCCACGTTTCAACATTTTAAAGTATCTTTTTCAAGGAATGAAAGTTATTGATTTAGGTTTTCTTATTTTTTTTCTTTTCTCACTGAAATTCAAGTCCCAAGCGACAACTTTCAGTATCACTTTTCCATCAACGAGACAACATCTCGAAAACAAGAAAAAGATCCTAATTCTAACCGAATTGTGGTTGGATTTGTTCTAAGCCACGTCGTCCTTCACCATCATTCGTTATCGTTCGTGTCTTTCAAAAGCAATGTGCGAGCCCTGAAACACCACCGGTTTGTGAATGTCTATTCTTTGTTGTTTTCAGTGGAAAGCTTCTTGTTTCTGTATGTATCTATGTGTATGTGTGTTCGGAGTGTTCGGACAAAACGAGGTCACTTGTTATGATTGTTGTCTTACTCTCCCAGTTCGGTGAAGGACGAAACGTTTTGTCCTATCGGTCGTGGTTGTCTTCGGGTGAAGGTTGAATTTCATTCCACCGCGGGGTGGTAAGGCGGGAGATGATGTGAGAAAAGCTCCCCGAGAATAGAGAGAACCCAAGGACCCCAAGGACAAAGTAGAATGGACTCTTCTATTCTAGGGCTTGCGAGAACGATGAATACGTTTGTGTTGTTTCAACCAACAACAATCATCATCACAAATTGATCAAATTGGACCGAGAGGACACTGTTCTTCTCGCCAATGCTAGGCAAATATACCTAATTGGTAATTGGCTTGTGACAAGATGATGCATGATTTCTGAGAATCTTGAAGGATTGATGTCCTGAATTTAAGGACTAACCGGTCCTTAAATTGTTGGTAGGTGGAACTCATGAAAGAAGCAGAAAAAGTAATTTGCTTATTAAAGTATTTATTCAACAGAAACAAATTGGGACCATAATTCCATCAAATTGGATTTGAAAATTTAATAAGATTGAAAAAATTAAACATTGAAGGGGTGTAAAGATTGAAAGAGTGAAAGATTGAAAGATTAAGGATTGAAAGATTGAAAGATTGAAAGATTGAAAGATTGAAAGATTGAAAGATTGAAAGATTGAAAGATTGAAAGATTGAAAGATTGAAAGATTGAAAGATTGAAAGATTGAAAGATTGAAAGATTGAAAGATTGAAAGATTGAAAGATTGAAAGATTGAAAGATTGAAAGATTGAAAGATTGAAAGATTGAAAGATTGAAAGATTGAAAGATTGAAAGATTGAAAGATTGAAAGATTGAAAGATTGAAAGATTGAAAGATTGAAAGATTGAAAGATTGAAAGATTGAAAGATTGAAAGATTGAAAGATTGAAAGATTGAAAGATTGAAAGATTGAAAGATTGAAAGATTGAAAGATTGAAAGATTGAAAGATTGAAAGATTGAAAGATTGAAAGATTGAAAGATTGAAAGATTGAAAGATTGAAAGATTGAAAGATTGAAAGATTGAAAGATTGAAAGATTGAAAGATTGAAAGATTGAAAGATTGAAAGATTGAAAGATTGAAAGATTGAAAGATTGAAAGATTGAAAGATTGAAAGATTGAAAGATTGAAAGATTGAAAGATTGAAAGATTGAAAGATTGAAAGATTGAAAGATTGAAAGATTGAAAGATTGAAAGATTGAAAGATTGAAAGATTGAAAGATTGAAAGATTGAAAGATTGAAAGATTGAAAGATTGAAAGATTGAAAGATTGAAAGATTGAAAGATTGAAAGATTGAAAGATTGAAAGATTGAAAGATTGAAAGATTGAAAGATTGAAAAATTGAAAGATTGAAAGATTGAAAGATTGAAAGATTGAAAGATTGAAAGATTGAAAGATTGAAAGATTGAAAGATTGAAAGATTGAAAGATTGAAAGATTGAAAGATTGAAAGATTGAAAGATTGAAAGATTGAAAGATTGAAAGATTGAAATATTGAAAGATTGAAATATTGAAAGATTGAAAGATTGAAAGATTGAAAGATTGAAAGATTGAAAGAATGAAAAAATGAAAGATTGAAAGATTGAAAGATGGAAAGATTGAAAGATTGAAAGATTGAAAGATTGAAAGATTGAAAGATTGAAAGATTGAAAGATTGAAAGATTGAAAGATTGAAAGATTGAAAGATTGAAAGGTTGAAAGATTAAAAGATGGAAAGATTGAAAAATTGAAAGAAAATCTAAAGGTGCGAAAATAACCCGGATTACGTCAACTTTCCAATCCTGTTTTCAAAATTTATCTGGTGTGACTTAAACAATTTTAACAATTCATTGATTTAAAAGTGTGGTTTTTACACCAATTTTTGCATTTTTTAAAAAGATACCATTATGTGAAACGTATAACTTCTATCTTAAGCTTTCTTGGACACTGAGTGAAATTTTTTTAAGCATTTTGTAGCTGATTTTCGAATAAATTTGACAAGTCCAATTTTATCATGCATTTTAAATAAATTCTTATCTTTTCGAAGCTACGTTTCAATCACATTAAGCTTCCGGGAATCGCAGTTAAAATATTTCCAATTTCACTCTCTTATAGAAATTACACTATGCATATAAAGCGCCAATAGTTCTCCGATTTTTGGAGACCAATTATTATCAGCACAGCCAAAACACCAGAATAAATCACGTTCCGGAAGCCATCAAAGAACAAAACTCATTCTGATCGTTCTCGAGCGATGAAAACACTCATAAATTGCTGTCTTCTATTCACTATTTTTCTACTTCTCTTTAGCAGAATAGAAATCAGACAGACGAGGAGCTCTTGTTCGATCTTTTAACACGCCAAACGCGAGCGCAAAATTACAACAAACTTTCAACAGGAGACTCATTTAACACATTTGATTTTCACTTAAATCACACTACTTATTATTGTCGATTATTATTGTCGAAAGACGTGAGTCCAATTCAAAACTTCAACCCTTTTTAAACCATATTGGAAAAAAAAATTGCGAAAATGCGAAACGCAAACAATTTTACGTCATGTCTAAAGCACGGATTACTTTGATCTTTAGGGCTTTCGGAAGACGCATTTGAACCCAAGGTTGCCGAAATCACAGAAAAATCTATAATTTCACAGAACTCTGAGCCAAATTTCATCGCAGAATCTGTGTCACAGAACACAGAATTTTTTAAATATTCACAGATTTCACAGAATTTTGAAATTTTGGACGTTTTTTCAAAAGTTATTTTTTATGTAAATGTAAATTTTGGATAATAATTTTTGAATTGAAGGGATATGAAAACATTGATACTGTTTATTGATTTTTCTCAAGTAAAATGTTAAAAAGACGCAATTTTCCATGACTATTGAATGAAATTAATGGAAAAAGTATCACAGAAAACCGTCACAGAATGTCTGGGAAAAATCACAGAAAGTCAGAATTTTTTTTCGTTAAAACACAGAATTTTTTTTGGCAACCTTGCGTTAAACCTCATTTCTATGAGTTGTGCTATTCTAAGAGCAAGTTCACTGGTGTTGGGAAAAAATAGTAGAAATTTTGACATTTTGGAAATTTTACGATGCTAAAATGTTTTCAAGATCTTTGGGCGTTGTATTATTTTACAGCACTGTTTCTATCTGAGCCGTATGTGATGGAAATATTGCTATTTTTTTTCTTCTTCTTCTTCTTTCTTTCTTTGAGCTTCTGCTCCAGGTGAATGGGCCAGTGACAGCGACTATATGCCCATTTCTCTTACTCGACTTTATTATTTTTAGCTGGCCCCTCAGCGACGTTGAAGTTTTCAACCACGCGGTTATCTGGAATAGCTTTTTAGATTTACTTATAAGCTGTGCCCTCTTTAGTATTGACTAAATTGTCACGGTCGCCAAATGTGTCTCTTTTCAACACTTGGGCCTAAAATAAATTATCTATCATTGGTTAAGACTTCAGCTCAGAAACCCAAATGATTATGTGGTTCCCTAAGGAAGGAATTTGGAACCAATCATTTTCAATTTAATTTATAAACACACGTGATTGAGTTATAAAATTTTCCAATCAAGAGAAACTTCAGCTTAGGGAGTATTCGATATGAATAATAAATGACTTCTCACAGACTCCCTATAGAATTTTCAATATAAACAAATGTTTATTGCTTTATGAAAACATAATAAATTTCGAGAAACGTCTCACTTGAATTTAAATTGGAATTAAAACAATCAAAACAAAAATCATCCTTCGGAATAGAGCGAGAAAACTGAAACCTACCCAATGGAACGTCAATCTCGAAGCAACCAATTAAGGAGAGGTACCAGGGCAGCAATCAAAAGTGCCATTTCACACAAAGATCCCCAAAAGGAAAACTACACAACAATGCAAACGTGCCAATTTGCCACCAGACCCAAGACGTTTTCGTTTCGCTCCGAGTCATTCATATCCTTACCAGTGGATACAATCTAGTTCCAACAAGTGCACACACCCACACACACATACATCGACGTTTACATGTCTGTCAGGAGGGTACAATCGTACACCATCACACCAGGGCAACAAATTGGATCTAATGAAGCCAACACCCCCACAACAGCACAGCTCCGGGGCTGCATTTGCCTTCTCAGGGAAGTCTAGCGCAGAGTTCGAAACCTGATAAATCAATTTTCCGCAGTCTGTCGTAGTTATTGAATCAGCTAGAGGCTCCTTGCTAGCAGAAAAGGAAAGCAAAGTTTTGCATTTTAAAGCTTATTTTTCATTCTTTAAAATCGTAAAACAAAAACAAAAAAAAGGTACTTCTACGGCATAGTTGTTGCCATTTTGTCTAGTAAAAATTATTGAAATTTGTTATTTAAATTAGAAAATCTCTGAAATTTCAACGATTTTTAAAAAGAAAAGGATTTATTCTTTGACAATTTCGACAATTTTGAAACGTTTGACAATTTTGACAATTTTGAAAATTTTGAAAATTTTGAAAAATTTTAACAATTTTGACAATTTTGACAATTTTGACAATTTTGACAATTTTGACAATTTTGACAATTTTGACAATTTTGACAATTTTGACAATTTTGACAATTTTGACAATTTTGACAATTTTGACAATTTTGACAATTTTGACAATTTTGACAATTTTGACGATTTTGACAATTTTGACAATTTTTACAATTTTGATAATTTTGACAATTTTGACAATTTGGAACATTTTGACAATTTTGACAATTTTGACAATTTTGACAATTTTGACAATTTTGACAATTTTGACAATTTTGACAATTTTGACAATTTTGACAATTTTGACAATTTTGACAATTTTGATAATTTTGACAATTTTGAAAATTTTGAAAATTTTGAAAATTTTGAAAATTTTGACAATTTTGACAATTTTGACAATTTTGACAATTTTGACAATTTTGACAATTTTGACAATTTTGACAATTTTGACAATTTTGACAATTTTGACAATTTTGACAATTTTGACAATTTTGACAATTTTGACAATTTTGACAATTTTGACAATTTTGACAATTTTGACAATTTTGATAATTTTGACAATTTTGACAATTTTGACAATTTTGACAATTTTGACAATTTTGACAATTTTGACAATTTTGACAATTTTGACAATTTTGACAATTTTGACAATTTTGACAATTTTGACAATTTTGACAATTTTGACAATTTTGACAATTTTGACAATTTTGACAATTTTGACAATTTTGACAATTTTGACAATTTTGACAATTTTGACAATTTTGACAATTTTGACAATTTTGACAATTTTGACAATTTTGACAATTTTGACAATTTTGATAATTTTCTCAATTTTGACAATTTTGACAATTTTGACGATTTTGACCATTTTGACCATTTTGACCATTTTGACCATTTTGACAATTTTGACAATTTTGACAATTTTGGCAATTTTGACAATTTTGACAAAAATAATTATACAAGTTTAAATTTACTTTTTGAAACGTTGAAAAATCTCCGAGGTGGAATAAATTTCTCAACTAAAGAATGGATGCTTCTTGTGCTGAAAGTTTCTCGGGAAAGTTATTCCAAATTTCAATTATAGCACAACACGACTTCCGATTGGAAGCGGAAACATTAAATTTGCCAAGTCTCGATTTCATTAGTCGGACGCGAAATCAACGACTGCAAAATTTATGTTCTCAAATAAACTTCCTTCCGAATCCAGCCACAATACACCAAAACGCAAACCAAACCAATCCAAACACACAAAGCTCGGGGAAGAAAGACTTGAAAGTGGTGAAGCAATTTCTATTTTAGCCAGCCAGACCAGATCCCGCTCGAATGCGGTAACCGAACTAAGCTTATGAGCCGCATGGATACTGGAAGGCAAAACACATCCCGCTGTACTTCCACAAACATATAGATGTCTACTAGGAGAAGTTCGCGTACCGCAAATCAGCAGCTACACACAGAACCGACCTCAGTTGGTTGGTGACTAGACTAAGAGGACATATTTTAGGAGCTCACTCGCTTTCCTTCCAGAAAAAGAAACCTGAAAACTCCGGAATGTGTCACTGATTCCAGTTTTCCCATTCCAAACCAAACTCAAGAAGCCAACGAATGTGGCGAAAAAGATATTTTTTGCGCTCTAACTTTTCTATTGGTCTGGAGCACGAGGAAAAACTCGGTAAGATTTACTTCCCAATCCTTTCACTCGGCTGCTAACCAATAACTTGGGGACAGCAAATCTGGTGAACACTTTCACCAAAAATAAATGTGAAATGATGTGGAAACTCCTTCATCCTTTACTGTCTTTTCCTCCTCTGAACGGAAGTGGGTTGATTCGCCGAAAAGCTTGTTTCCGAAAACTTTGACGTCAATTCACTTCATGTTTCAAATGACAAAAGCAAAACAATAAACAGAAAGATTGGGTATCATATTTAACTCAACAAGTTGTAAGCAATGTTGAACGCAGGACTAAATTGAAATTAAATTTTAATCTTTGTTTTGTCTTTGTTTCGATATCAAGAGTCGGAAGAATCTTCTGTAGAAAAACGATTCGGGAAAAGAGTAATCCTGCAAAATTTCCTATGCGTAGGTTGAAATTTGACCGAAATCCTTCGAACCAATGAACAATATCCAGATGGAGCCTGGGGATCGGGAAAAAGACAGCCGGTGTTTGATTTTGTGGCACCGCACAGAAATCGTACCACATGACATGAGCTTTGATGGTCGAAGATAGAAAATTGTTTTCCTTCGACATGACTACAGGAAAGGAAAAATTGGCGAAAGTCTTCTGTCTTCCACGAGAACGTTGATTTATTTCGAATTTATTTCCTACCCCGAAATCGATTCATTTTTTCCCTCTGACTTTCATCCATTTCAAATGTATGTTGGTACGACGCTCAAGAATAATTTTATGGAATCATAAATTGCTCCAAGGGAACGATAAATTTCCTGAAAGCTGGTTAGCTACCAAACGAAAACAAAAGTCAAGCGATTGTATACAAAAATTCAAAAAAAAAAATACAAAAATACAATTAGGCTTAGTTGTTAAACTTACTAAATAACCAATGTTATAAAAAAAATCAAAAAGGTTTCAAAGCATTGTCAAAATTGTCAAAATTGTCAAAATTGTCAAAATTGTCAAAATTGTCAAAATTGTCAAAATTGTCAAAATTATCAAAATTGTCAAAATTGTCAAAATTGTCAAAATTGTCAAAATTGTCAAAATTGTCAAAATTGTCAAAATTGTCAAAATTGTCAAAATTGTCAAAGTTGTCAAAATTGTCAAAATTGTCAAAATTGTCAAAATTGTCAAAATTGTCAAAATTGTCAAAATTGTCAAAATTGTCAAAATTGTCAAAATTGTCAAAATTGTCAAAATTGTCAAAATTGTCAAAATTGTCAAAATTGTCAAAATTGTCAAAATTGTCAAAATTGTCAAAATTGTCAAAATTGTCAAAATTGTCAAAATTGTCAAAATTGTCAAAATTGTCAAAATTGTCAAAATTGTCAAAATTGTCAAAATTGTCAAAATTGTCAAAATTGTCAAAATTGTCAAAATTGTCAAAATTGTCAAAATTGTCAAAATTGTCAAAATTGTCAAAATTGTCAAAATTGTCAAAATTGTCAAAATTGTCAAAATTGTCAAAATTGTCAAAATTGTCAAAATTGTCAAAATTGTCAAAATTGTCAAAATTGTCAAAATTGTCAAAATTGTCAAAATTGTCAAAATTGTCAAAATTGTCAAAATTGTCAAAATTGTCAAAATTGTCAAAATTGTCAAAATTGTCAAAATTGTCAAAATTGTCAAAATTGTCAAAATTGTCAAAATTGTCAAAATTGTCAAAATTGTCAAAATTGTCAAAATTGTCAAAATTGTCAAAATTGTCAAAATTGTCAAAATTGTCAAAATTGTCAAAATTGTCAAAATTGTCAAAATTGTCAAAATTGTCAAAATTGTCAAAATTGTCAAAATTGTCAAAATTGTCAAAATTGTCAAAATTGTCAAAATTGTCAAAATTGTCAAAATTGTCAAAATTGTCAAAATTGTCAAAATTGTCAAAATTGTCAAAATTGTCAAAATTGTCAAAATTGTCAAAATTGTCAAAATTGTCAAAATTGTCAAAATTGTGAAAATTGTCAAAATTGTCAAAATTGTCAAAATTGTCAAAATTGTCAAAATTGTCAAAATTGTCAAAATTGTCAAAATTGTCAAAATTGTCAAAATTGTCAAAATTGTCAAAATTGTCAAAATTGTCAAAATTGTCAAAATTGTCAAAATTGTCAAAATTGTCAAAATTGTCAAAATTGTCAAAATTGTCAAAATTGTCAAAATTGTCAAAATTGTCAAAATTGTCAAAATTGTCAAAATTGTCAAAATTGTCAAAATTGTCAAAATTGTCAAAATTGTCAAAATTGTCAAAATTGTCAAAATTGTCAAAATTGTCGAAATTGTCAAAATTGTCAAAATTGTCAAAATTGTCAAAATTGTCAAAATTGTCAAAATTGTCAAAATTGTCAAAATTGTCAAAATTGTCAAAATTGTCAAAATTGTCAAAATTGTCAAAATTGTCAAAATTGTCAAAATTGTCAAAATTGTCAAAATTGTCAAAATTGTCAAAATTGTCAAAATTGTCAAAATTGTCAAAATTGTCAAAATTGTCAAAATTGTCAAAATTGTCAAAATTGTCAAAATTGTCAAAATTGTCAAAATTGTCAAAATTGACAAAATTGTCAAAATTGTCAAAATTGTCAAAATTGTCAAAATTGTCAAAATTGTCAAAATTGTCAAAATCTTCAAAATTGTCAAACTTGTCAAAATTGTCAAAATTGTCAAAATTGTCAAAATTGTCAAAATTGTCAAAATTGTCAAAATTGTCAAAATTGTCAAAATTGTCAAAATTGTCAAAATTGTCAAAATTGTCAAAATTGTCAAAATTGTCAAAATTGTCAAAATTGTCAAAATTGTCAAAATTGTCAAAATTGTCAAAATTGTCAAAATTGTCAAAATTGTCAAAATTGTCAAAATTGTCAAAATTGTCAAAAATGTCAAAATTGTCAAAAATGTCAAAAATGTCAAAAATGTCAAAAATGTCAAAAATATCGAAAATGTCAAAAATGTCAAAAATGTCAAAAATGTCAAAAATGTCAAAAATGTCAAAAATGTCAAAAATGTCAAAAATGTCAAAAATGTCAAAAATGTCAAAAATGTCAAAAATGTCAAAATTGTCAAAATTGTCAAAAATGTCAAAAATGTCAAAAATGTCGAAAATGTCAAAAATGTCAAAAATGTCAAAAATATCCAAATTGTCAAAAATGACAACTTGTCAAAAATGACAACTTGTCAAAAATGTCAAAATGTCAAACATTTCAAAAATGTCAATAATCCCAGAAATGACAAAAATATCAAAAGTGACATTCATTTTAGTAATAGTAGCGAATTTGTCAGCCGGAAATTCCTGAAACCTCGCTTGACCCACTTAGTAACTTTTAATCAGTTTTGTTTTTGTTGGTTGAAACTTCACGTTGTGCGATATAAATTTCCAACGATTCTCATCCTGGCCAATCTCGAAATTGCTTCCAAATTAAATGAACTTTTTTGGTCCGAACAAGGCGCAAGGTTGTGACCAACAACCAAAATAACAACAACACTAGCAGAAAATGGCTCAAAATTTTTCCGAAAAGGCGCTCATAAAACACAGCGATAAACAGTTGAATTTAAATAACGAGTCGAGAAAATTATGTTTATTCCCGTGTGGTCACAACTTTGGGAGCCCCCTTTGCCTTTGTTTTTTTCCTCTCCTGGTTCGGGAGGTTAGTGTCCGTTCCTCTGTTTGAACTTCTAATGTGCTCGGATTGTGGCGTGATTTATGAGGCCACTCCAAGTCCAGCTTCACTTGGATGCTTGGGCTGATTTGGCAATGATGAAATTCGTTGCCATAGGTTGTGCTGTTCATCATCCTGCCGGCCAGAACGATCCCGTGAATTGCTTCATTCAGCCGGAAAATTGTTTTTTTTTCTCGGTTGCAGTTTTACATGATGCAGTATTTTTTGTCGGATTGGATTGAAATTGAAGTGGTTAAAATTTAATGTTTTACGATTACAACTTATGGAAAACTGGCAACACTGCTGATATTCATACTTACAAGCCATTTTGTGTATAGGAACTACAGAGTTCTCAGTTTCACTTACTGACAAATATAATTTAGAAAAATATGAAATCAAAATATTTGATTTTTAAGTCACCCTAACAAAAACACAATTGCAGTGCAATAAATCAATGCAGAAAAGTCGCGTTGATTAAAATGTTCTTCATTGCTTTATTTCTGTTTAAAAAAAAACAGAGCATACATTGTGAAATGAATTGTTGCCATTTTTTTAACCTTCATCCCAATAAAGGGTTCGAATTAGAAAAAAAATCCTTCAAACGTTTCGCTCGAACACTCATCAAATGGAATCGTTTAGGGGTTTCCAACAGATTAATGAGCTACACATAAATTCCATATCTCGTTTTACTAATCCCGTACCTAATAACCGGACTGGGAAGTTAGTTGGTGCTGGAGTAGGAACGAGGAAAAATTGGTGGGTGTCGGGTTTACTGGTCCATAAACCAAAGTAATGTGTCGCAATTCATTAGTCGGTTGGTTTCACGTGACAATCGTGAGCGATGGGAAAAGCTCCCGGCCGAAAATGAAAGAGAGTGTGGTTGAAGGGAGAAAGCCTTTAAGATTAGCAACTTTATGGCAAATCTACAATCAAGGTAGCTCTCCATTTGTGCGAAGACTAATGGCAAAATGTAATCCGGATGATTGGGTTGTAGTTTTTGTTTCAATAGACAATTTTGACATTTAAGTTGAATTTTTGACATTTTTTAAAATTTGACAATCATGACATTTTTTGTTGCCATCTACAAAAATATTTTTGACTTTTACGCAATTATGACATCTTTGGCATTTGCCAATTTTCACAATTTTGACAATTTTGACAATTGTGACAATTTTGACAATTTTGAAAATTTTGAAAATTTTGAAAATTTTGACATTTTTGACATTTTTGACATTTTTGTCATTTTTGACATTTTTGACATTTTTGACATTTTTGACATTTTTGACATTTTTGACATTTTTGACATTTTTAACATTTTTAACATTTTTAACATTTTTGACATTTTTGACATTTTTGACATTTTTGACATTTTTGACATTTTTGACATTTTTGACATTTTTGAAATTTTTGAAATTTTTGACATTTTTGACATTTTTGACATTTTTGACATTTTTGACATTTTTGACATTTTTGACATTTTTGACATTTTTGACATTTTTGACATTTTTGACATTTTTGACTTTTTTGACATTTTTGACATTTTTGACATTTTTGACATTTTTGACATTTTTGACATTTTTGACATTTTTGACATTTTTGACATTTTTGACATTTCTGACATTTTTGACATTTTTGACATTTTTGACATTTTTGACATTTTTGACATTTTTGACATTTTTGACATTTTTGACATTTTTGACATTTTTGACATTTTTGACATTTTTGACATTTTTGACATTTTTGACATTTTTGACATTTTTGACATTTTTGACATTTTTGACATTTTTGACATTTTTGACATTTTTGACATTTTTGACATTTTTGACATTTTTGACATTTTTGACATTTTTGACATTTTTGACATTTTTGACATTTTTGACATTTTTGACATTTTTGACATTTTTGACATTTTTGACATTTTTGACATTTTTGACATTTTTGACATTTTTGACATTTTTGACATTTTTGACATTTTTGACATTTTTGACATTTTTGACATTTTTGACATTTTTGACATTTTTGACATTTTTGACATTTTTGACATTTTTGACATTTTTGACATTTTTGACATTTTTGACATTTTTGACATTTTTGACATTTTTGACATTTTTGACATTATTGACATTTTTGACATTTTTGATATTTTTGACATTTTTGACATTGTACGGACGCAGGATTCCGTTCTTAGTGTCCCACGAATTGGGTCCCAAACGGCGTCGAAGGATTCGGAATAGCAGGAACAACTTTGGTCATCAACTTGACCAGCGATGGCGGAGCAGAACAAAGGCCGAGAAGCGAAGCGAAATTTTCGGTTGGAGACACGTCCGTAGCGCGCGAATAGGTTTTCAAAGTGATTTTTATTGAAGCATAAAAAATATATACATGTCACTTATATACTAGTATTGGAATTCACTTATCACTTTCTCGTCATGTTTTTTCTCACTCTTAGAACTATATGGTGTGAGTGTGCAGTGTTGTCAATTCAATGTTTTGTGTTGTGTGTTGTGTGAAATTGTGTTTGGTGAAATTCATGTTTGTGTGTAGATAATATTTACATAGAATTTCTTCCCTTAAAGCTATTTCACTTAACATTCGTATTTTATAGTATTTTTTCGTATTTTCTTTGTAATTCATTGATGTCTTCGTATTTTATCGTAATTTATTGTTGTGGACCGCTGTTCATTGTGACTGCGCCGGAACATGCCGCCCCCCTTGAAATGTTCATTTCAACAGCATCTCGATTGGAAGGAACGGCTGTCGCGATGTGTACTGCGATGGAACCTAGGATGATTACTCGTCGTTGTCGTAGTCGGAACCAATCTCGCTGTTCGGAGCCAAAAGTTGAGCAGCGGCCGGAAGTGTGGATGGAGCCTGAAGATCAATTGTGGGAGATGGTTGGGGAGTGCAGCTCGGAGCGGAAGGCTGACGCTCGGATTCCGTGACTGTGGAGGCTTCACAATGTGGGAGCGGGCACATTTTGCGGATTGAGCAACGGCGGATTTGGTTTCCATCACACAGCACGTCTGCAACTCTGCCACACGCATCGTCGCCAACAATCGTCTTCAGGACTCGAGCGATGGGCCATTTCGTAGGAGGCAAGTTGTTGTCTTCGACCAGAACCATGTCACCGACGGCTAGATTCGGGTGTTTACCGGGCCATTTTTGGAGACGCTGTAGAGTGGGCAAGTATTCGACGTACCAGCGATCCCAAAGCGTTTGGAGAACACGCTGTTGGTCTTGCCAGCGGGACAGGTGATTGGAGGGTAGCGAGGTAAGGTTTGGTTCGGGAAGAGCTAGGATTGGACCACCGATTAGGAAATGGCCTGGAGTTAGGGCCTCGAGGTCTGTAGGATCGTTGGAACGGGGAGTAAGCGGCCGGGAGTTGAGGCACGCTTCGATTTGTGCGACCGTAGTGGTCATTTCCTCTTGCGTCTGAAGGACATCAAGAGTCACGCGATGTAGGTGATGTTTCACGGACTTGACGCAAGCTTCCCACAACCCTCCAAAGGTGGGTGAGCGTGGTGGGATGAAATGGAAAGCGATTCCCATTCGAGCTGTTGTTCTGGCAATCTCGGACTGATGCCGTTGCGACAGGAAGAGAACACGAAGTTCTTCCAGCTGGTTCTTTGCGCCGACGAAATTCGTAGCGTTGTCGCAGTAAATTTCTGATGGACGTCGTCTCCGGGAGCAGAACCGTTTCAGCGCTGCGATGAAAGCGTCGGATGTAAGGCTCATTACCAGTTCGAGGTGTGCGGCCTTGGTAACCATGCAAACGAAGACGCAAATGTAGGATTTGATTGGGCCCTGTTTGCGAGGTGGTTTCAAGTACACTGGACCCATGAAATCGACTCCGGTGCTAGTGAATGGAAGCGATGGTGTAACGCGTACAGCAGGAAGATGTGCCATAACTTGCTGAGCGAATCTCGGTTTGTTGCGGAAACAGACGATGCATTGGTGGACTGTATTACGGGCTTTATTTGGACCATCTATTGGCCAGTAACGACGACGAACTGCTGCCAATAGATGCGAAGGTCCAGCGTGAAGCGTTTCTTCATGGGCGTCGAGGAAGATAAGATCCGTGATGAAATGCTTCTTCGGAATGAGAAACGGATACTTTCGGTCGAATGGAATTGGAGCGTTTTTGAGGCGACCTCCCACACGAATCAACTGTTCATTTTGGTCCATGAACGGGCGAAGTTTCAGCAACGGAGATTTCTGCGAAACGGTCGAGCCTTGCCGTAAACGTTTGTGATCTTCAGCGAACTCTTCGAGCTGCACGCATTGCAGAAGTGACAACTCTGCCGAACGAATCTCGGAAGGTACCAGAAATCCTACGGTGCGTGCATGTTCCAATAACTTACAGTTATTCATGAAACGCTTGCAAAGGGCGATGATTCGAAGTAGGCGATAGTAGCTATCAAAATAGCACAACGTTTCTCGGGTCCAGGACTCTTGGTGAGTGCAAACTGCGGAAATAGGAACGGATTTCCTTTTCTCGGTGTCTACTTCTGGCGGCGACTGGGTTTTCCAGGAATACGCGGACGCAGGCCAATGTTGAGGAGGACGAAGCAGCCATTTTGGACCATTCCACCACAATTCATTGCCAACGATGGATTCTGGAGTCAAACCACGCGAAATGTGGTCAGCCGGATTGTCTTCAGTAGGCACATGCAGCCACGTAGCGGTCTCAGTTAACTGCTGAATCTGCGATACCCGATTGGCGACGAAGGAATTCCAATTCGATGGATCGCGCGAAATCCAGTGCAGTGTGATTGTAGAATCTGACCACAGAAACCGGGGACATTGGAGTTGAAGGCTCTCCAGCAGTTGATTCTGTAGATTAGCCAAACGAAGACTAGCACACAACTCCAGACGTGCGAGGGTAGGTCTACGCTTCTCAGTTGGGGCAACCCTGGATTTTGCTGTCATCAGGCGGACAGTGACTGCACCCGATGCGGATATCGAACGAAGGTAGATGCAGGCACCGTATGCACGCAGCGAAGCATCAGCAAACCCATGAAGCTCTAAAGTGGCTAGCTTCTCCGTCAACACGAAGCGAGGAATCGAAAGCTGCGACAAAATCAGGAGCTGCGAAGATATCTCCATCCACTGGTCGGAAATACTTGTGGGAACCGGATCATCCCAGCCTAACTGCATTTCCCAAAGGAGCTGGATCAGCATTTTCGCACGAACAATCACCGGACCAACTAACCCAAGCGGATCGAACAAGCTGCAGATATGCGACAGGATATTTCGCTTGGTCGAAGGGACGTCTGGCCATTCAGGAACTTTGAACAGAAGCTCATCGGAGGTAAGCTTCCAAAATAAGCCGAGTGCTTTGATTGGAGACGAACGATCAAGTTCCAAAACGGAGGCCTGTTCTCGAAGCTCTGCTGGAAACTGCTCAACTACTTCTGGAACATTGGATGCGTATTTACAGAGAGGAAAACCACAGGAATTCAGCATCAGAGACGTTTCTCGTATAGCTGTGACTGCTTCCTCCACTGTATCGAACCCACGCATAACGTCGTCAACGTAGAAACCTTGTTTGACTACGGGACCTGCTTTCGGAAAATTCTGGGCTTCATCGTCGGCTATTTGCTGCAGACATCGTGTTGCTAGGTACGGTGCGGTGGTGGTGCCATAGGTGACCGTCGTGAGCTCGTACGTACGAAGTGGTTCCGAAGAAGATTCACGCCAGAGAATCCGCTGATAAGCCCGATCTTCCTCTGCTACCCAGATTTGGCGGTACATTTTCGTCACGTCAGCTGTTACGACAACAGGATGCATCCGAAACCGTAGAATGATCGAAATCATGTCATCCTGAACAGTTGGACCCTTCAGCAGCAAATCGTTGAGGCTAAAACCCGAAGTGGTTTTGCAGGAACCGTCGAACACTACTCGCAGCTTCGTAGAAGAACTGTCCGGCTTAAAAACAGCATGATGTGGCAAATAGAAATGGCGACCCGGAGCATCCTCGACAGCATCAACCAATTTCATATGTCCAAGCGCAAGATATTCGGACATGAACGAGGAATATTGTGCCTTGAGATCGGAATTCTGCTCAAGACGTTTTTCGAGGCAGTAGAATCGACGAGTGGCAATAGCACGCGAATTTCCCAGCTGACCAATAAGTTCCGGTTTTTTGGGTAGGCTAACGATGTAACGTCCGGAATCATCCCTGCGAGTTGTTGATTCGAAGTGGTTCTCACAAAGGCGCTCCTCAACTGACAACGTAGAATTTGTCTGGCACATTTCAAGCTCCCAAAATCTGCTAACGCTCTGCTCAAGATCGTGGAACGTCGACAGGTTACAATGGACCCGAACTTCATCAGCATTGGAACCGCTGTCGTGAAAACCGGATACGAGCCAACCAAACACCGAATTCTGGAGCATCGGTTTTCCGTCGCCAAGTTTGGAGTGACCGCTTTGCAAGAGCTCGAAGAAAACCCGTGCACCAATCACCATATCGATGGGACCACGCGTAGCAAACGATGGATCGGCGAGACGAATGTTCTCCGGAATGGCCCAGTCGTTAACATCGATGGTGCAAGTTGGAAGATCGCTGGTCACCTTATCCATCACAATAAACTCAAGCGGAACTCGGAAGTTGTTGAACCGTGAGGCAACCGTAGCGACAGTCGAAAACAGCGAAACTGCAGAAATATTTCCACCAATGCCAGCAATCTCTGTGTTCCCTGGAGTCTTCCGCGAATTCAGAAGACGACGAAACCTTTCAGTCATGAGATTCGGCTGCGAAGCGCTATCAAGCAGAACTCGAGCGAAGAACGAAGTACCCTTAGGACCGAGGACTTTGACAACAGCAGTGGCGAGAAATACTTGGTTCGAAGGGGAGAGGTCGAGACGTTTGGTCCCCGAGTGCGTATTGGCGGAGAGGCTGAGAGGAACAGGAACAGGAAGCGAACTATCGACACCAGCGAAATTGGAAACGGAAGGCTGCTTCGGAACTTGATTTGTACCAGATCCTCTTGCTTTATCCACATCTGGATTGTGTAGTAGCGTGTGATGCTTGGTTCCGCATACTCGGCAGGCTCCGTACTTGCAGGTAGCGAACGAATGCTTTCCAAAGAGGCAGTTGACACACAATCCAGATTTTTTCACGACCGCAGCACGTTGAGTAACTGACATGTGTTTGAACTGCTCGCAGAAATACAAACGATGTCCCTTCCCGCACGCCGCACAGTTGTCGTTGGATTTGACCTCGGTAGCAGCATTCACGCTCTGGAGATTGGGTCTGGAGTCACGCACTGGTCGATCGGACTGCAACGTCTCTAGCTCCATCACGTACTCACGGATAAACTTGATCAGCTCGTCGTACGTCGGCATCTTTTTTTTATCCGCTGCTCGCTGCCACTCGCGAGGCGTGTTGTGATCCAGCCGCGCTGACACCATGTGCACCAGAAGTGAACTCCAGCCTTTCGTGTTCTCGCCCAGCTTCTCCAAAACTCCTAAGTTGTTCTCGAAGTCGCCGACCAAACTTGTCAATTCCCGTGGACATTCCTTGCGCACCTTCTCCACTTTGAACAACGCCTCAATGTGACTGCGTACCAGGATGTTCAAGTTCTGGTACCGATCAGTCAACATTTTCAGCGCCACCGAATAGTTGTTACCCGTGACAGACATTTTCTCAACAAGTTTCAGTGCCTCTCTTCGAAGAGTCGACTTGAGGTAGTGAAACTTCTGCACATCTGACAAGTCTGCATTGTTGTGCACTAGCGAATCGAACGTGTCGTAGTAAGAAAACCACCGTAAAATACTGCCACTGAATTCCGGCAGTTTAATATCCGGCAACTTCAGGGCCCGAAAAGAATGACCCGATGAACCTGACAATGGTGCTGGCGTGCGGGGTACCTCTAGCGATGCGTAAAACGCTTTAAGCGTGAAGTAATCCTCTTCGAAAGCAGGCATATCCTTTGCGAAATCTGTCCCAGTATTTTCCTCCTCCTCAAGGCTCTCAAGATTCAATGAGGCTTGGCAAAATTTCTTATAATTACTCTCAAGAGCATTTTTCCGAGCTAAAGCTTGCTCAACTTGCGTATCCGGGTCGAAATTTTGCATGAAATTCATGGCTCGTTCCATTGAATCTCGAGCCTGGCGATAAATCACCAAGTTTTTCTTAAACTCCACTTCTTTTTTCATCGCTTAGCGGAAAAAATTAAAAAAAACCGCAAAATACCGAAAAAATATTTTTTTTTGTTTTCAAATATTTTCCAGTGGTACTGAGAGGGTTAAAATACCCGAAAAATCGATAATCGCAATCGATTCGCAAAAATTCAAAAATAAAAAAACTTTTCAAAAATATTTTTGAATTAGGCACTTTTTGTGCTACTGGTACTTGAAGGGTTAATAGTGAGCTCCAAATTGATCTTCTATGGCCTACAGCAATGGCCGACGAACAATGTTCGATGATAAAAAAATATCCGAAATATGCACCAATTGTGCAAACTTTTTACACGGAACCGTTTCCGGCGAAAGAATAATGGGCATATGACTTACCGGACCGGTCCAACCTACGGTTTGTTGATGTTGACAAATCGAGAAAAATTCACCCGGGATGTTTCCAGCGAAGTTCAAAATGTTCCGTCGGACGTCGAATTTTGCAAAGAAGCCTCAATCACGCACTCGGGACCGATGACCAACCCCCCTGGAAGTCGAAAACAAGTAAGTAATTTCGTGAAAATAACCGCAAAGTACTGGAACGATACTTCCTTCCAGGTATGCTGCTGGTTCCGCGGTGATTGATTGCTGCTGCTGGTGCTGATGAGCAAATTAATTGCTTCTGCTGCTGATGATCGATGTGCGCTTTCTGCTGCTGTTGCTGGTGGTGAACGCCGAAGATGATTCCCCAGGCCTGGCAGGTACGTGCGCGATTCAATCCGGGATGAAGGACCATGTACGGACGCAGGATTCCGTTCTTAGTGTCCCACGAATTGGGTCCCAAACGGCGTCGAAGGATTCGGAATAGCAGGAACAACTTTGGTCATCAACTTGACCAGCGATGGCGGAGCAGAACAAAGGCCGAGAAGCGAAGCGAAATTTTCGGTTGGAGACACGTCCGTAGCGCGCGAATAGGTTTTCAAAGTGATTTTTATTGAAGCATAAAAAATATATACATGTCACTTATATACTAGTATTGGAATTCACTTATCACTTTCTCGTCATGTTTTTTCTCACTCTTAGAACTATATGGTGTGAGTGTGCAGTGTTGTCAATTCAATGTTTTGTGTTGTGTGTTGTGTGAAATTGTGTTTGGTGAAATTCATGTTTGTGTGTAGATAATATTTACATAGAATTTCTTCCCTTAAAGCTATTTCACTTAACATTCGTATTTTATAGTATTTTTTCGTATTTTCTTTGTAATTCATTGATGTCTTCGTATTTTATCGTAATTTATTGTTGTGGACCGCTGTTCATTGTGACTGCGCCGGAACAGACATTTTTGACATTTTTGACATTTTTGACATTTTTGACATTTTTGACATTTTTGACATTTTTGACATTTTTGACATTTTTGACATTTTTGACATTTCCGACATTTTTGACATTTTTGACATTTTTGACATTTTTGACATTTTTGACATTTTTGACATTTTTGACATTTTTGACATTTTTGACATTTTTGACATTTTTGACATTTTTGATATTTTTGACATTTTTGACATTTTTGACATTTTTGACATTTCTGACATTTTTGACATTTTTGACATTATTGATATTTTTGACATTATTGACATTTTTGACATTTTTGACATTTTTGACATTTCTGACATTTTTGACATTTTTGACATTTTTGACATTTTTGACATTTTTGACATTTTTGACATTTTTGACATTTTTGACATTTTTGACAGTTTTGACATTTTTGACATTTTTGATATTTTTGACATTTTTGACACTTTTGACATTTTTGATATTTTTGACATTTTTTTACATTTTATACATTTTTGACATTTTTGACATTTGTGACATTTGTGACATTTTTTGAAATTTTTTACATTTTTTACATTTTTGTCATTTTTGTAATTTTTGTAATTTTTGTCATTTTTGACATTTGACATTTTTGACATTTTTGACATTTCTGACATTTTTGACATTTTTGACATTTTTGACATTTTTGACATTTTTGACATTTTTGACATTTTTGACATTTTTGACATTTTTGACATTTTTGACATTTTTGACATTTTTGACATTTTTGACATTTTTGACATTTTTGACATTTTTGACATTTTTGACATTTTTGACATTTTTAACATTTTTAACATTTTTGACATTTTTGACATTTTTGACATTTTTGACATTTTTGACATTTTTGGCATTTTTGACATTTTTGGCATTTTTGACATTTTTGACATTTTTGACATTTTTGACATTTTTGATATTTTTGACATTTTTGACATTATTGACATTTTTGACATTTTTGACATTTCTGACATTTTTGACATTTTTGACATTTTTGACATTTTTGACATTTTTGACATTTTTGACATTTTTGACATTTTTGACATTTTTGACATTTTTGACATTTTTGACATTTTTGACATTTTTGACATTTTTGATATTTTTGACCTTTTTGGACACTTTTGACATTTTTGATATTTTTGACTTTTTTTTACATTTTTTACATTTTTGACATTTTTGACATTTGTGACATTTGTGACATTTTTTAAAATTTTTTACATTTTTGACATTTTTGTCATTTTTGTAATTTTTGTAATTTTTGTCATTTTTGACATTTGACATTTTTGACATTTTTGACATTTTTGACATTTTTGACATTTCTGACATTTTTGACATTTTTGACATTTTTGACATTTTTGACATTTTTGACATTTTTTACATTTTTAACATTTTTGACATTTTTGACATTTTTGACATTTTTGACATTTTTGACATTTTTGACATTTTTGACATTTTTGATATTTTTGACATTTTTGACATTTTTGACATTTTTGACATTTCTGACATTTTTGACATTTTTGACATTATTGATATTTTTGACATTTTTGACATTATTGACATTTTTGACATTTTTGACATTTTTGACATTTCTGACATTTTTGACATTTTTGACATTTTTGACATTTTTGACATTTTTGACATTTTTGACATTTTTGACATTTTTGACATTTTTGACATTTGTGACATTTGTGACATTTTTTGAAATTTTTTACATTTTTTACATTTTTGTCATTTTTGTAATTTTTGTAATTTTTGTCATTTTTGACATTTGACATTTTTGACATTTTTGACATTTCTGACATTTTTGACATTTTTGACATTTTTGACATTTTTGACATTTTTGACATTTTTGACATTTTTGACATTTTTGACATTTTTGACATTTTTGACATTTTTGACATTTTTGACATTTTTGACATTTTTGACATTTTTGACATTTTTGACATTTTTGACATTTTTGACATTTTTGACATTTTTGACATTTTTGACATTTTTGACATTTTTGACATTTTTGACATTTTTGACATTTTTGACATTTTTGACATTTTTGACATTTTTGACATTTTTGACATTTTTGACATTTTTGACATTTTTGACATTTTTGACATTTTTGACATTTTTGACATTTTTGACATTTTTGACATTTTTGACATTTTTGACATTTTTGACATTTTTGACATTTTTGACATTTTTGACATTTTTGACATTTTTGACATTTTTGACATTTTTGACATTTTTGACATTTTTGACATTTTTGACATTTTTGACATTTTTGACATTTTTGACATTTTTGACATTTTTGACATTTTTGACATTTTTGACATTTTTGACATTTTTGACATTTTTGACATTTTTGACATTTTTGACATTTTTGACATTTTTGACATTATTGACATTTTTGACATTTTTGATATTTTTGACATTTTTGACATTGTACGGACGCAGGATTCCGTTCTTAGTGTCCCACGAATTGGGTCCCAAACGGCGTCGAAGGATTCGGAATAGCAGGAACAACTTTGGTCATCAACTTGACCAGCGATGGCGGAGCAGAACAAAGGCCGAGAAGCGAAGCGAAATTTTCGGTTGGAGACACGTCCGTAGCGCGCGAATAGGTTTTCAAAGTGATTTTTATTGAAGCATAAAAAATATATACATGTCACTTATATACTAGTATTGGAATTCACTTATCACTTTCTCGTCATGTTTTTTCTCACTCTTAGAACTATATGGTGTGAGTGTGCAGTGTTGTCAATTCAATGTTTTGTGTTGTGTGTTGTGTGAAATTGTGTTTGGTGAAATTCATGTTTGTGTGTAGATAATATTTACATAGAATTTCTTCCCTTAAAGCTATTTCACTTAACATTCGTATTTTATAGTATTTTTTCGTATTTTCTTTGTAATTCATTGATGTCTTCGTATTTTATCGTAATTTATTGTTGTGGACCGCTGTTCATTGTGACTGCGCCGGAACAGACATTTTTGACATTTTTGACATTTTTGACATTTTTGACATTTTTGACATTTTTGACATTTTTGACATTTTTGACATTTTTGACATTTCCGACATTTTTGACATTTTTGACATTTTTGACATTTTTGACATTTTTAACATTTTTGACATTTTTGACATTTTTGACATTTTTGACATTTTTGACATTTTTGACATTTTTGACATTTTTGATATTTTTGACATTTTTGACATTTTTGACATTTTTGACATTTCTGACAATTTTGACATTTTTGACATTATTGATATTTTTGACATTATTGACATTTTTGACATTTTTGACATTTTTGACATTTCTGACATTTTTGACATTTTTGACATTTTTGACATTTTTGACATTTTTGACATTTTTGACATTTTTGACATTTTTGACATTTTTGACAGTTTTGACATTTTTGACATTTTTGATATTTTTGACATTTTTGACACTTTTGACATTTTTGATATTTTTGACATTTTTTTACATTTTATACATTTTTGACATTTTTGACATTTGTGACATTTGTGACATTTTTTGAAATTTTTTACATTTTTTACATTTTTGTCATTTTTGTAATTTTTGTAATTTTTGTCATTTTTGACATTTGACATTTTTGACATTTTTGACATTTCTGACATTTTTGACATTTTTGACATTTTTGACATTTTTGACATTTTTGACATTTTTGACATTTTTGACATTTTTGACATTTTTGACATTTTTGACATTTTTGACATTTTTGACATTTTTGACATTTTTGACATTTTTGACATTTTTGACATTTTTGACATTTTTAACATTTTTAACATTTTTGACATTTTTGACATTTTTGACATTTTTGACATTTTTGACATTTTTGACATTTTTGACATTTTTGGCATTTTTGACATTTTTGACATTTTTGACATTTTTGACATTTTTGATATTTTTGACATTTTTGACATTATTGACATTTTTGACATTTTTGAAATTTCTGACATTTTTGACATTTTTGACATTTTTGACATTTTTGACATTTTTGACATTTTTGACATTTTTGACATTTTTGACATTTTTGACATTTTTGACATTTTTGACATTTTTGACATTTTTGACATTTTTGACATTTTTGATATTTTTGACCTTTTTGGACACTTTTGACATTTTTGATATTTTTGACTTTTTTTTACATTTTTTACATTTTTGACATTTTTGACATTTGTGACATTTGTGACATTTTTTAAAATTTTTTACATTTTTGACATTTTTGTCATTTTTGTAATTTTTGTAATTTTTGTCATTTTTGACATTTGACATTTTTGACATTTTTGACATTTTTGACATTTTTGACATTTCTGACATTTTTGACATTTTTGACATTTTTGACATTTTTGACATTTTTGACATTTTTTACATTTTTAACATTTTTGACATTTTTGACATTTTTGACATTTTTGACATTTTTGACATTTTTGACATTTTTGATATTTTTGACATTTTTGACATTTTTGACATTTTTGACATTTTTGACATTTCTGACATTTTTGACATTTTTGACATTATTGATATTTTTGACATTTTTGACATTATTGACATTTTTGACATTTTTGACATTTTTGACATTTCTGACATTTTTGACATTTTTGACATTTTTGACATTTTTGACATTTTTGACATTTTTGACATTTTTGACATTTTTGACATTTTTGACATTTTTGACATTTTTGACATTTTTGACATTTGTGACATTTGTGACATTTTTTGAAATTTTTTACATTTTTTACATTTTTGTCATTTTTGTAATTTTTGTAATTTTTGTCATTTTTGAC
Organism: Uranotaenia lowii; assembly: GCF_029784155.1. Classification (NCBI taxonomy): domain Eukaryota; kingdom Metazoa; phylum Arthropoda; class Insecta; order Diptera; family Culicidae; genus Uranotaenia; species Uranotaenia lowii. The sequence continues at coordinate 14,322,218 of NC_073691.1, read as the reverse complement.
ATTTGACATTTTTGACATTTTTGACATTTCTGACATTTTTGACATTTTTGACATTTTTGACATTTTTGACATTTTTGACATTTTTGACATTTTTGACATTTTTGACATTTTTGACATTTTTGACATTTTTGACATTTTTGACATTTTTGACATTTTTGACATTTTTGACATTTTTAACATTTTTGACATTTTTGACATTTTTGACATTTTTGACATTTTTGACATTTTTGGCATTTTTGACATTTCTGACATTTTTGACATTTTTGACATTTTTGACATTTTTGACATTTTTGATATTTTTGACATTTTTGACATTATTGACATTATTGACATTTTTGACATTTTTGACATTTCTGATATTTTTGACATTTTTGACATTTTTGACATTTTTGACATTTTTGACATTTTTGACATTTTTGACATTTTTGACATTTTTGACATTTTTGACATTTTTGACATTTTTGACATTTTTGACATTTTTGACATTTTTGACATTTTTGACATTTTTGATATTTTTGACCTTTTTGGACACTTTTGACATTTTTGATATTTTTGACTTTTTTTTACATTTTTTACATTTTTGACATTTTTGACATTTGTGACATTTGTGACATTTTTTAAAATTTTTTACATTTTTGACATTTTTGTCATTTTTGTAATTTTTGTAATTTTTGTCATTTTTGACATTTGACATTTTTGACATTTTTGACATTTTTGACATTTTTGACATTTTTGACATTTTTGACATTTCTGACATTTTTGACATTTTTGACATTTTTGACATTTTTGCATTTTTGACATTTTTGACATTTTTGTCATTTTTGACATTTTTGACATTTTTGACATTTTTGACATTTTTGACATTTTTGACATTTTTGACATTTTTGACATTTTTGACATTTTTGACATTTTTGACATTTTTGACATTTTTGACATTTTTGACATTTTTGACATTTTTGACATTTTTGACATTTTTGACATTTTTGACATTTTTGACATTTTTGACATTTTTGACATTTTTGACATTTTTGACATTTTTGACATTTTTGACATTTTTGGCATTTTTGACATTTTTGCCAACATGACATTTGTTATATTTCGAACAGTTCACTTAACACGTCTCAGGTCTCAGTTCTAAGGTCTCAGGTCTCAGGTTTCATGTCTCAAGTCTCAGGTCTCAGGTGTCAGGTTTTAGGTCTCAGGTCTCAATTCTCAGGTCTCAGGTCTCAGGTATTAGATCTTAGGTCTCAGGTCTCAGATCTCAGGTCTCAAGTCTCGGGTCCCAGGTCTCAGGTGTCGTGTCGCAATTGTCAGGTCTCAAGTCTCAATTCAAAACCGTGGAAAAAACCGTGCAAAAAAACGTGTAAAAAAAACTTTTGTGTACATATATGACAACATCGGTGAAAATACGCGTCAATTCAGCCATGGGTCATAGCCAACTCTGATTGTGACCGGAGAACTCGGTTAAATCATGCCGTAGGTGGTGTGTGCTATGAAAGTTTATGGCTTACTTAGCATTGCCTAGTTTAGCACTTTAACTTTAATTTCAGGTATCATCCATGAAGGGTTAACTTTTTTCCCTGTTTTGGAACTTTGATAGTTTTATAAGATTTTAGTAAAAGCTTCACAATTCACATGGCAGTGTTTTGAAAAAAAGTTCAGTTCACGAAAAAACCCCTATTTGGACGATTTCAGCTCGCGCTATCCACCAACAGATGCTATCTCCGTGCTATTTCAGTTACCGGTTACTCCGGAATATTTGAAACCGTACGTCACATCGGAGGATTTCCCAAGAAAGCTATCAGAAGGTCACGCAATTAATGCCATTCAGCTTCCTACAGATGATTTTTTTTCTGTTTCGATGCCTAAATTATCAGGACAACAACGATTTGGCGTGCCGCTTCTATTTACGCGATTAAGCCTGCCCAAGAGCGAGCGAAAAAGGCATAAGATCAGTGCTGTTTGAAGTTCGGTACAGGTTACATACACTTGGAGGCAATCGTGTCGTCGAAGAAAAGAGTGCCTAGTTGTGATGTCGTTCGTTTTTCGGACACTAACGGTTTTGCTGCTGGCGGGAATCAGCGCAGCTGCAGCTGCAGTTCGTAAGTTTCGCTTAAAAATTGTATCGGCTCTCAGGAAAATTTTCTCCAACAAGAATTCGGACACATCAATTCTGGTAGCTTTATTCAGAATTCCAAAAAAAATCGAAGTCGCATGCTTGAGGACCTGAAATTTTGCGTGAATTTTTCTCATAAATTCAAATCTGTCATCGGATAGGAACGGAGAATACTGAGTGTAATGTTATTTTACCTTTGTTACCCAGAAAAAAAAATACAATTATTACCGAGGTTGCCGAAGTCACAGAAATATCTATAGATTCACTGAATTTTGACATCATTTTTACCACAGATTCTGTGTCACAGAACGCAGAATTTTTAAAATATTTACAGATTCCATTCATTTTCCAAATTTCGAACGAATTTTCAACATTTTAATTTATAATGAAAAAGTAATTTTGGTTTTCTTAATTTTAGTTGTCAAAAGGTGATAAGATCGGTAATGTAAATAATTTAAGTTAAAATTTAAAAAAAAAAAACCTAACATCACAGAAAACCATTACAGTTTTTTAGGCAAAATCCCAGAATGTCAGAATTTGTTTCGTCTAAAACACAGATTTGTTCCGGTAACCTTGATCATAACTTCATGAAACAGATTTTAGGAAAAAATCACACAGAAATAACATGCATTACAAATAATCACAGGTTCATAAGGAATGCTATTTTGTTAAATCAATTCTTCCAAAGATGAGTGCATTCTTAAGCTTCAATTTCATGTTTGTTTTGTAAAAACCGATCAAAATTCCAGTGAGAAAAAAGTTAATTTTTTAAAACAATTACGTCTGCTTCGTAAGGGTAAATTGGGGCAAAACATATCGCTTTTTAAGATCTTTTCATCTGTAACTAGTCAGTTTTAAATGTTTTTATGTCTCGATGAACCTCTCAATTCGTGTTATGGAATTGCAATGACCTAAAATGTCATGTTGCTGCGACATTAGTGAGTAAAAACAGAATAGCTTTTCTTTTTTCTGGTTAATTCAGGTCAAATAACACTTCACTCAAATGGCTCCGATTAAAATCCAGAAAATTTTATGTAAGACGAGTATTTAGCTTTTTCTTAAGTTTTAAAATTTGCGGCTTCAAGTTTTTTGGGACATTATTGGGTCAGAATTTTCCGACTCAGCCATGATTTTTTTTTCGCAGAATATTCTTGAAACGCTTTAGTTGTGCTTCCAACCAACTTGGTTTATAATTAGATAATACTGGCCTGAACTGGACGTTTAATTTCAAGCTACTATCACAACTGGCTTGAAATTTTATCGACACGCTCAGGCTGTCCTCTCAACTCGCCTCTCATTTTCAAACGGTCCTCTCAACTCACTTGAAATTTCTATCGATACAATCATGCTGTCCTCTCAAATCACCTTTCAATTTCAAGCTGCCCTCTCAACACGCTTGAAATTTCTGACTGTCAATTTCAAATTGCCCTCTCAACTCACTTGAAATGACTATCGATACGATCAGGCTGTCCTCTCAACTCGTCTTCTACTTTCAAGCTGTCCTTTCAACTCGTCTTCCAATTTCAAGCTTTCCTCTCAACTAGCTTTAAATTTCTGACTGTCAATTTCAAACTGTCCTCTCAACTCGTTTGAAATCTCTATCGATACATTCAGACTGTCATCTCAACTCGCCTTCTAATTTCAAGCTGCCCTCTCAACTCACTCGAAATGTCTATTGATACGTTAAGGCCCTCTCAACTCGCTTTCTAATTTCAAGCTGCCCTTTAAACTCGCTTTAAATTTCTATCGCTACGTTTAGGCTGTCCTCTCAACTCGTCTTCCAATTTCAAGCTGCCCTTTAAACTCGCTTGGAATTTCTATCGCTACGTTTAGGCTGTCCTCTCAACTCGTCTTCCAATTTCAAGCTGTCCTCTCAACTCGCTTGAAATGTCTATCGGTACGTTCAGGCTGTCCTCTCAACTCATCTTCTATTTTCAAGCATTCCTCTCAACTCGCTTGAAATGTCTCTTCAGGCTGTCCTCTCAACTCGTCTTCTAATATCAAGCTGTCCTCTCAACTAGCTTTAAATATCTGACTGCCAATTTCAAACTGTCCTCTAAACTGTTCTCTCAATTCACATTTCAATTTCAAACTACTCTCTCAACTCGCTTGAAATGTCTCTTCAGGCTGTCCTCTCAACTCGTCTTCTAATTTTAAGCTGTCCTTTCAATCCGCTTGAAATTTCCGACTATCAATTTTGAACTGTCTTCTCTACTCGCTTGAAATTCCTATCGATATGTTCAGGCTTTCCCCTCTACTCGCCTCTCAATTTCAGAGTCCCAAATCCGTAGTTCAGAGTCCAAATCTAGCCCTGAGTCTTGAGTTTAGAGTTCAGAGTTCAGAGTCCAAGTTTCAGGGTCCGGAGTCTAAATTTCCAAGTCCTTATTTCAGAGTCCAAAGTTCCGAGTGCAAATCCCGAGTTCAAAATCAGGAGACTAGATTTCAGAGTCCTGAATCCAGAGTCCGGAATCTAGACTCAAAAGTCGCTATTTCAGAGTCAAGTGTTCAGAGTCCTGATTTCAGAGTCCGAGAATCCAGAAATCTATTTTCAGAGTCCAGAACCCAGAGTCCTTTTTGAATCAAAAGTTTGAAATCCAGAATTCAGAGTCTTGAATCCAGAGTACGAAGTCTAGAGTAACACTTTAAAGTCCAGACTTCACAGTCAAACGTCCAGAATTTAGAGTCTTCATTTCGAAGTTTAGAATCCCAGTTTTTAAGGTCTGTTAGAAATCAGAGTCCAAAGTCTAGACTTAAAAGTCTGAATCCAGAGTCCATAGGCGAAACTTTAAAGAACAGGGTCCAGAGTGCCAATTTCAAAATCTGGAGTCAATCCAGATTTCAAAGTCTGGAGTCAATATTCCAGATTTCAGAGATCGGATCTAGAGACCAGATTTCAGAGTCCGGAATACAGAGTCCTTTTTCAGAGTCGAGAATCCAGAGTCTAGATTTCAGAGAGTTCAGAAGCCAGAAAAACAAATTCGTACTCCAAAGTCCAGACTTCCAGAAAGTTTTCAGAATCAAGAATCTAGAGTCCAAAGTTCAGAGTCGTGAGTCCAGATTTCGGGGTTCAGAGTTCAAATTACAGATCCCATATTTCTGAGTCCAGAGTTTAAATTTCAAAATCTGGAGTCCAGAAATTCAAAATCCACAGTCCAGATTTCAGATTCGTGAGTCCAGACTTCGTACAGATTTCAGAGTCCCGAATCCATAGTTAAGAGCCCAAATCTAGCCCTGAATCTAGAGTTTAGAGTTCAGAGTCCAGAGTCCAGAGTCCCTGTTACAGAGTCCGGAGTCTAAATTTTCAAGTCTTTATTTCAGAGGCAAGAGTCTCGAGTGCAAATCCCGAATTCGGGATCAGGAGTCCAGATTTCAGAGTCCTGAATCCAGAGTTCGGAAGCTAGACTCAAAAGTAGCCATTTCAGAGTCAAGTGTTCAGAGTCCGAGAATCCAGAAATCTAATTTCAGAGTCCAGAACCCGAAGTCCTTTTTGAATCAAAAATTTGAAATCCAGAATTCAGAGTCCGGAGTCTAGAGTAACAATTTCGGACTTCAAAGTCCAGACTTCACAGTCAAACGCCCAGAAGTTAGAGTCTTCAGTCTGAAAGTTCCGAGTTCAGATTCCTAGTTTTTAGGCCCTAAAAGACCTTAAACGTCTGAGTCCAGAGTCCAAAGTCGTAACTTTAAATAACAGGGTCCAGAGTGCCAATTTCAGTATCTGGAGTTCAGATTTAAAAGTCTGGAGTCCAGATTCCAGATTCCAGTTTTCAGAGATCTCATCCAGAGTCCAGATTTCAGAGTCCGGAATACAGAGTCCAGAGATACTATTTCAGAGTCGGGAGTCCAGAGTCTAGATTTCAGAAAGTTCAGAGTTCAGAATAACAAATTCGTACTCCAAAGTCCAGACTTCCAGAAAGTTCTCAGAATCGAGAATCTAGAGTCCAAAGTTCAGAGTCGTGAGTCCAGATTTCGGGGTTCAGAATTCAAATCACGGATTCCTTATTTCTAAGTTCCCGAGTCCGGACTTCGTACAGATTTCAGAGTCCCGAATCCATAGTTAAGAGCCCAAATATAGCCCTGAATCTAGAGTTTAGAGTTCAGAGTCCAGAGTCCAGAGTCCCTGTTACAGAGTCCGGAGTTTAACTTTTCAAGTCCTTATTTCAGAGGCAAGAGTCTCGAGTGCAAATCACGAATTCGGGATCAGGAGTTCAGATTGCAGAGTCCTGAATCCAGAGTTCGGAAGCTAGACTCAAAAGTAGCCATTTCAGAGTCAAGTGTTCAGAGTCCGAGAATCCAGAAATCTAATTTCAGAGTCCATAACCCGGAGACCTTTTTGAATCAAAAGTTTGAAATCCAGAAATCAGAGTCCGGAGTCTAGAGTAACAATTTCGGACTTCAAAGTCCAGACTTCACAGTCAAACGCCCAGAAGTTAGAGTCTTCATTTCGAAATCTGAAAGTTCAAAGTTTAGAGTCCCAGTTTTTGAGCTTTAAAAAACCTTAAACGACTGAATCCAGAGTCCAAAGTCGAAACTTCAAAGTACAGGGTCCAGAGTGCCAATTTCAGTATCTGGAGTTCAGATTTCAAAGTCTGGAGTCCAGATTCCAGATTTCAGAGATCGTATCCAGAGAAAAGATTTCAAAGTCCGAAATACAGAGTCCAGAGATCCTATTTTAGAGTCGGGAGTCCAAAGTCTAGATTTCAGAGAGTTCAGAGTTCAGAAAAACAAATTCGAACTCCCAAGTCCAGACTTCCAGAAAGTTCTCAGAATCGAGAATCTAGAGTTCAAAGTTCAGAGTCGTGAATCCAGATTTCAGGGTTCAGAGTTCAAATTACAGATCCCTTATTTCTGAGTCCAGTGTTTAAATTTCAGAATCTGGAGTCCAGATTTATAAGTCGAAAATCCAGAGTCCACAGTCCAGATTTCCGATTCGAGGATCCCGTGTCTTGATTTCAGATTTCGGAGTTCAAATTTTAAAGTCGTGAGTCTGGACTTCGTCTAGATTTCAGAGACCCAAATCCGTATTTTAAAGCCCAAATCTAGACCTGAATCTAGAGTTTAGAGTTCAGAGTCCAGAGTCCCTGTTACAGAGTCCGGAGTTTTAATTTTCAAGTCCTTAATTCAGTGTTCAGAGTCTCGAGTGTAAATCCCGAATTCAGAATCTGAAAACCAGATTTCAGAGTCCTGAATCCAGAATCCGGAATCTAGACTCAAAAGTCGCTATGTCAAAGTCCCGATTTCAGAGTCCAAGAATCCAGAAATCCTGAAGTCCATTTTGAAACAAAAGTTTGAAATCCAGTTTCAGAGGCTTGAATCCAGGATCTGGAGTCCAGAGTAACAATTTCGGACTTCAAAGTCCAGACTTTACAGTCCAACGCCCAGAATTTAGAGTCTTAATTTCGAAGTCTGAAAGTTCAGAGTTTAGAGTCCCAGTTTTTAAGGCCGTTTAGAAATCAGAGACCGAAGTCTAGACTTAAAAGTCTGAGTCCAGAGTCCAAAGTCGTAACTTTAAAGAACAGGGTCCAGAGTGCCAATTTCAGTATCTGGAGTTCAGATTTCAAATTCTGGAGTCCAGAATCCAGATTCCAGATTTCAGAGATCTCATCCAGAGTCCAGATTTCAGAGTCCGGAATACAGAGTCCAGAGATCCTATTTCAGAGTCGGGAGTTCAGAGTCTAGATTTCAGAAAGTTCAGAGTTCAGAATAACAAATTCGTACTCCAAAGTCCAGACTTCCAGAAAGTTCTCAGAATCAAGAATCTAGAGTCCAAAGTTCAGAGTCGTTAGTCCAGATTTCAGGGTTCAGAATTCCAATAACAGATCCCTTATTTCTGAGTTCCCGAGTCTGGACTTCGTACAGATTTCAGAGTCCCGAATCCATAGTTAAGAGCCCAAATCTAGCCCTGAATCTAGAGTTTAGAGTTCAGAGTTCAGAGTCCAGAGTCCCTGTTACAGAGTCCGGAGTCTAAATTTTCAAGTCTTTATTTCAGAGGCAAGAGTCTCGAGTGCAAATCCCGAATTCGGGATCAGGAGTCCAGATTTCAGAGTCCTGAATCCAGAGTTCGGAAGCTAGACTCAAAAGTAGCCATTTCAGAGTCAAGTGTTCAGAGTCCGAGAATCCAGAAATCTAATTTCAGAGTCCAGAACCCGAAGTCCTTTTTGAATCAAAAGTTTGAAAACCAGAATTCAGAGTCTTGAATCCAGAGTACGGAGTCTAGAGTAACACTTCAAAGTCCAGACTTCACAGTCAAACGCCCAGAATTTAGATTCTTCATTTCGAAGACTGAAAGTTCAGAGTTTAGAATCCCAGTTTTTAAGGCCATTTAGGAATCAGAGTCCGAAGTCTAGACTTAAAAGTCTTAATCCAGAGTCCAAAGTCGACTCTTCAAAGTACAGGGCCCAGAGTGCCAATTTCAGTGTCTGGAGTTCAGATTTAAAAATCTGGAGTCCAGATTTCAGAGATCTGATCCAGATTTCAGATTTCAGAGTCCGGAATACAGAGTCCAGAGACCCTATGTCAGAGTCGAGAGTCCAGAGTCTATATTTCAGAGAGTTCAGAGTCCGGAATAACAAATTTGTACTCCAATAGACTTCCAGAAAGTGAAGTGGTTACCGTATCTTGGCAGCCAGTTTACGCCTAATGGTGGTACCAAGAAAGACATCATAACCCAGATCAGGAATCAAGATGGGCATCGAAGAAGAGGCAGACCCAGAAGCTCGTGGCTAGCCGCTGAAATCCGCACAGTTGACGAAAACCTTGGCTGGCATCTTCACTTGCGGCCAGCCAAGGTTTTCTTGGCTCTGGATCGCGAACAGTGGACATCTTTTATCTCAGCCCTATGCGTCGGTCAATCGGCGCCGGTCCCTTAGACTTCGGAGTCCAGAGCCCAAAATTTCGAGTCCCAGTTTTAGAGTTCGGGAGTTCCGGGAGATTTTAGAGTCTTGCTTCAAAAGTCTTGAGACTAGAATACGTAAAAATTTCAGAGTCCTGAGTCCTTAGTCCAGAGTCCGGAGTCCAGATGTTTGAGTCCTGAATCTAAAATCCAGAGTCCAGAGTCCCAATTTCAGAGTCAAGATTTCAGACTCTAGAGCCCAAGATCCAGAGTCGTAATTACAGAATCCAGAGTCCATAATGCAGAATCCCAATTCCAAAATCCGGATCCAGAGTCTGGAGTCCGGAGTCCAGAGTTTAAAATCAAGAATCCAAACTGTATCACTGCAATCGAAAGATTCCCTTCAAATCAACCACGGTATGAGAAAAGTTCAGGTACCGATATCCGGTACAACCTTCTTCAGTTAGCGTTTTCGATCCAGAATTCGGATACGGAATCAAGTGTCAGGTTCAGAATTCGGATCAGGATTGCGGTATCATAATCCAGTTTAGTATTAGAATCAGGGTCCAGATTCAAGATCAGAACCCGAAGTAAAAATCCATGATCTGGGATTAGGGTCCAGGATTAGGATCCGGAATCAGGTATCGATAGCAGAATTCGCAATCCGGATTCAAAGTCCAGAACCAGGGATGGTATAAAGGATCAAGGATGGAAAAATCTTGAACTATGATCACAATTTGTATTAGAATTCGTAATCAGGATCCATGATCAAAGGATTCAAGTCGTGTTTAGGATTCAGGATGAAGATCAGATTGCAGGATCGTGATTCGTGATTTCACTTCATTGTCCGAGTTCAGTGTTCAGGATCAGAATCCGGGATCTACGATCCCAAATCCAAGATCGGACTTCAGGCTCAGAATCCGAGATAGTGATCCATGATCATGTCCAGAAGATAAGATCCGTATTTGTGATCTTTTCTCAGGTATTCAGGTTCAGGGATTAGGATTACTATGGGAGTCCACTGACGTGATCGTAATCAGCAAACAGGACAAGAGTCAGCATCTAAATTCAGGGTCAGGATCAAAGCTCAGGATCAGGATGAGTATACAGAATCAAAATTTGGAATTGTGATGCTGGGTCAGCAGTGGAATTAGGATTTGAGTAAAAATCTTGATCAAAATGGGGACCATTTCTGTTTTGGAAGTTGTTTTTCGTAGTCGCACGTAAGTTGAAGTGATATCTAACGTTAAAGAGTCAACCGCAGGTTTAAAGTTTAAGTTTAAAGTCCGTGAAGTTGTTCAACCTCACTTATCTAATCTGCTCGTTTATTTCAAGAAATGCTCATTGTAATTCTAAGATAACCTAACCAACGTCACATGTTCAAATGTGGACATCTAGTTCATGAGGTCGCGTATTTTCCACCTAAACCGGGATGGGTATGAACCCCATCAGCTACTAACCAAACAACGATTTCTTCTGTTCTCAGCAAGCGAAGTCCCGTGTACTACACCAGTTCGAAAGCCTGGTTTCTGTGTGGACATCCGGAGATGCGCCAACATCTACAGAATAGTTACCGATCCCAATCCCCCACTGATTGGGCTCGCCAACTACATCCGGAAAGCCGCTTGTACCCTTCCGAGAGTTGAACGTAGCGTCTGTTGTGTGCCGTCCGAAATCGACCTCAAAGCTAAAGTAGTCGCATTACCGACGAAATGTGGCCAGGCCGTGACCGATCGAATTGCGTATGGCAATGTGACCAAAGTGTTTGACTTTCCGTGGATGGCTGTGCTCAAGTACAAAACCATTGCAGGCTATATGACCGACGCATGTGGAGGAACCTTGATCCACAAGCGCTATGTCCTAACTGCGGCTCATTGCCTGAGAACCCCGAGCAAAATTCAAATGTAAGTTTCTAACATTGAGTAATCCAAAGAGACAATCAACTAACGATTCCACTTTCAAGACACACCGTACGACTTGGCGAACATGACAAGAGCTCCGAAATCGACTGTAACATCTACAGAAACCCAAGAGGAATGGTAATACAAGAAGAATGCGCCAAGAAGCCTGTAGATTACGGAATCGAATCCATGGTACTTCACGAAAACTATAATAAACCCACGAGAAGCAACGACATCGGTCTGATAAGGTTGGACAGGGACGTGAAGATGGATGGTAATGAAGCGAACTTCTCTTAATACCTGAAATATCTAATCATACACCGTCTTGCAGATCACATCCACCCGATTTGCCTGCCAGTAACGCCGGCCTTACGATCGTTGGAATTGAAACGCTACCTAGTAACAGGTTGGGGAACTACCGAAAACCAAATAGGATCAGACGTTTTGCTCAGCGCTGTTCTGCCGAGTGTGAGTAATGAGGACTGCAACAAACGATGGCAAAAGTTCAACGCACGCGTATACGATACGGATATGTGCGCGGGCGGTGAGAACTTTGTGGACTCTTGCGAAGGTGATTCTGGTGGACCGCTAGGTTTCCCTGCCACATATAACGGAGTTCGATTCGTGCAGTTCGGGGTGGTTGCACGAGGTGGCTCTTTCTGTGGTGCTGAAAATAGGCCTGGAATATACACCCGAGTAGCACCCTATATGGATTGGATAATGGCAAACATCGAACCATAGATTCCGAAACTAATTTTCCAATGAAATAAAACTTAACCTCTGCAAACTGTAAAAAAACATTTCATCATTGTATCCCAATCACGAGATTTGCCCGAGTTTTAAGTTCTCAGCCCAATCAGATGTAACGTTGATGGAACTGGTGCTCAGTTAGGATCCAGATTGTTCAAGGTTTGCTTCGCGTCCGTTGACTGAACGGGAGACACGCGACCTACCTCACCGAATATCGTCACGACAGCTCAGCCGTCGTTTGTAAGGACGATGGAGAGAGATTATTAACTCGGAAATGCCTATCGGCCGAGAGAGTGTCGCGATCGCAATCATTGGTCATCGGCTACACATCTCCCCCTACACAAAAAAGGCAGAAAACAGAAACAGAATGTTGTGGATGCAAAAATATGCACACATATGCGTGTTTGATTTCTTTTCCCCGAACTTCCATCAAACTATTCTTGTTAGCGTAGTTTACATCTTCTTTTGTGCTTATTTATGTCAATAATATTTCAAATCTACGATTTTTAACATTTAGGACGAACATTCAGGCGTTCCGCTACTCATTTAAAACGGTTTTATTAACTATCGATAGACAGCGATCGACTGGCCCACACACGTGGTAGCAAAAAGAAAAGCTTTCTATTAATCGAACCTTTCCCGATGAAGCTGGACAATCTTCAAGAACTTGGACGAATAGAACCTTCTTGAACGAAATCTAAGTTTAACTAATTTGGAGCCATTGGACATCCTGTCGGACCTCCCGTCTCAACAATTCCTCTGATGTAGGTAGACCTTCCGTCTCACTTTTTTTATCGTGCTCCCGTGCCAACGCTTGGTTTGTGAGGGATTCTCACAGATACAACTTTTAATCACTCCACCTCATTTTTCGCGTAATGGCCTGATTCCGGATCCAATCAAAACTGAGTATAAACTTTGTGAAGCGCTATGCAGGGAAAACGATCGCATTTGAAGGCAGTTCTTTGTACATTTAGCTATTTATCGTGTCAATCGTTATGAAACACTGACTGATGACAGCTTTCACAGATCGTCTGCCTCCTCAAGGGCTAGACATTAAATTATTAATTTTTTTGCCGGAAAATACAGGCGAAAATTGTCAACGAAAAGTTTCTGACTGAAAACCTTTCGAGGTGCCCGCTAAAAAGTTCGATTTGATGTCCATTACTAATTTTTCCGAAGTTTCTCTCTTCTAGCGGTCCGAATATTTTGCGCACGATTTGACCACCGTACTTGGTTTATTTTACCAGGGAGGCAGGTTTTCTACTTTGTAGAAATGAAGTCAGGCCTGTTTATTTGTCAGCTAGACGATCCAGCTAGAAAAAAAACTTTTTTTATCACTTCCCCTGATGAAAAATCTAGGTTGCGCTTGATAAAACCTCTCACATTCCTTGACTTAATAAAATTATTCATCTTCACTTTTATTCAAATTTTAGCTCACTGTTAGATCCTCTAGCACTCCTTAAACAATTTACCATATGAACTTTGGTCGAATAGTTGATTTTCAGCTGTTTTTGGGTAGTCCACTAGGAGTTTTTTATGATTTTTCTCGATCCTGCTCCAAAATTTCTTAAATTTTCTTTAGTGCATTCTAAAGTTATTCACCAAACAAAGTGTTGCATTTTTTTTACGAATACACTCCTTAGATAGTGCGTCATAATCAATCTTTAGTCAGAACTCTCATCTCGACTTGAAAACTCGGGCCCTTTGATTGAACTCGCATCGTTATCAAACTTCAGGCGGAACGACACGACTGGAAACCCAAACTTTTGATTGGAACTCCCATCGCAATCAAACCTCAGCCGGAACTTCCATCACGACTGAAGCTTTTGATTGGAGCTCCCATCGTAATCAAATTTCAGTCGGAATTTCCATCATGACTGAAAACTTAAGCTTTGATTTGAACTCCCATCGCAATCAAACTTCAGTCGGAACTCTTATCTCGACTTGAAAACTCAAGCCCTTTGATGTAACTCTATTTGTTATCAAACTTAAGTCGGAACTCACGACTGGAAACTCAAACTTTTGATTGGAACTTCCGTCGCAATCAAGTTTCAGTCGGAACTCCCATCACGACTGGAAACTTAATCTTCTGAACTGCTATTACGACTGGAAACTTGAGCTTTTGAATGAAACTCCCATCACAATCAAACTTTAGTCGGAACTCTCATTTCGGCTTGAAAACTGGAGCCTTTGATTGAACTCGCATTATTATTAAACTCCAGTCGGAACTCCCATCACGGCTGGAAACTTAAGCTTTGATTCGAACTCCCATCGCAATCGAACTCCAGTCGAAACACTCATCTCGACTTGAAAATTCGAGCCCTTTGAATGAACTCGCATCGTTATCAAACTTTAGTCGGAACTCCCAGCACGACTGGCAACTCAAACTTTTGAATGGAACTTTCATCGATAGCAAACTTAAGTCAGAGTTCCCGTCACGACTAGAATCTCTGATTGGAAATCGAATCGTTATCAAATTTCAGGCGGAACTTCCATCCCGACTGGGAACTTAAGCTTTGATTTGAACTCCCATCGCAATCAAACTTCAGTCAGAACTTTCATCTCGACTTGAAATCTCCAGCTCTTTGATTGAACTCGCATCGTTATTAAACTTCAGTCGGAACTCACGACTGGACACTCAAACTTTTCATTGGAACTCCCATCGCAATCAAAGTTCAGTCGGAACTGCCATCACGACTAGAATCTCAAGCTTCTCATTGGAACTCGCATCACAATCAAACTTCAGTTGGGACTCCAATCACGACTAGAATCTCATGCTTCTGATTGGAACTCGCGTCGTTATTAACTCAACTTCAGTCGGAACTCCCAGCACGACTGGAAAACACGTTGGTTATCAAAACACAATTTCAAAGTAACAATCAGAAACTTTTCATGTGAGTCATATTAAACCAACGAAAACTGTGTTGGTCCTCTCGATCCAGCGAAAATTCGTGAAGTGAACCTTCAGAACACTCCTCATGGTGGTCCTCCCGATTCATCGTTAATTTATAAAGTGAACCATCAGAACACTCCTCATGTTGGTCCTCCCGATCCAACGAAAATTCGTGAAGGAAACCTTCAGAACACTCCTCTTGTTGGTCCTTCCGATCCAACAAAAAATCATGAAGGAAACCTTCAGAACACTCCTCATGTTGGTCCTCTCGATCCAACATTAATTTATGAAGTGAACCTTCAGAACACTCTTCATGATGGTCCTCCCGATTCAACGAAAACTCGTGAAGTGAACCTTCAAAACACTCCTCATGTTGGTCCTCTCGATTCAACCTATATTCGTGAAGTGAACCTTCAGAACACTCCTCATGTTGGTCCTCCCGATCCAAAGAAAATTCGTGAAGTGAACCTTCAGAACACTCCTCATGTTGGTCTTCCCGATCCAACGTAAAATTATGAAGTGGACCTTGAGAACACTCTTCATGTTGGTCCTCTCGATCCAACGTAAATTCGTGAAGTGAGCCTTCAGAACACTCCTCATGTTGGTCCTCTCGATCCAACGAAAATTCGTGAAGTGAACCTTCAGAACACTTTTCATGTTGGTCCTCCCGATCCAAAGAAAATTCGTGAAGTGAACTTTCAGAACACTCCTCTTGTTGGTCTTCCCGATCCAACGTAAATTTATGAAGTGGACCTTGAGAACACTCTTCATGTTGGTGCTCTCGATCCAACAAAAATTTGTTGAGTGAACCTTCAGAACATTCCTTGTGTTGGTCCTCCCGATCCAACGAAAACTCGTGAAGTGAACCTTCAGAACACTCCTCATGTTGGTCCTCTCGATTCAACCTATATTCGTGAAGTGAACCTTCAGAACGCTCCTCGATTCGGTCCTCCCGATCCAACATTAATTTATGAAGTGAACCTTCAGAACACTCTTCATGGTGGTCCTTCCGATCCAACGAAAATTCATAAATTGAACCTTCAGAACACTCTTAATGTTGGTCTTCCCGATTCAACGTAGAATTATGAAGTGAACCTTCAGAACACTCCTCATGTTGGACCTCTCGATTAAACCTAAATTCGTAAAGTGAACCTTCAGAACACTCTTCATGTTGGCACTCCCAATCCATCGTCAATTCGTGAAGTGAACCTTCAGAACACTCTTCTTGTTGGTCCTCCCGATCCAACGTAAATTTCAGAAGTGAACTTTCAAAACACTCCTTTTGGTGGTCCCCTCGATCCAACGTTAATTTATGGAGTGAATCTTCAGAGCATTCCTCGTGTTGGTCCTATAAATCCTACGAAAATTCATGAAGTGAACCTTCAGAACACTCCCCTTGAAGGACCTTCCAGTCCAACTTAAATTCGTGAAGTGAACCTTCAGAACACTCATCATTTTGGTCCTCCCAATCCCACGTAAAATTATGAAGTGAACCTTCAGAACACTCCTCATGTTGGTCCTGTTGAATTCTATTTTTATGCTACGGATATCTTTAGATACATCGATAAGATCGAGATAACATTATCTCGAACATTATGTTTTCAACAAAATTCAGCGTTAAACAATTAAAAACAGCCTTATATTTAACTTATTTCTCATAACTCATTTTTCTTTATACGTTACAAATAGTAAGCATCACATATTTAAATATCTGTGTTTCTTATTAAGAAACCGATCAAATGTCACGTAGAATTTTTGAAAAGCGATACGAGTTTCAAGATCTCCAATCTGTCGAATCGCAAAATGTTTTTCAGTAATTCAACATAAAATTGATTATTATCCAAATTTACCAATATTTTTAAAACATGAAATCAATTCATAAAGCTTTTATCAATTTTCTAATTTTTAAAACGTCCCAAAAATAAATGTTCCAGATCTTTTTTTTTATTAAAGCAGATGTTATTGAATAGGAGAAATTGGACATTCATTTGTTCTAAAAAATTATTGATTATAACTGTTTTAAGCTGGTTCTCCTAAGAAGTAAGATGGAAAAGATGGAAAAGATGGATTGGCTTAGAAAGCGCAGAGGCTACTGCTGATTGTTGGTTTTGATTTTGCCTTCCGGTGGAAAATGACGGATTGACTTAGCAGGCACAGATTTTTAAGGCTGCTGCTGTTGGTTGTTGGTTTTGATTTTGCCTTCCGATAAAAAAGACGGATTGGCACAGGTAGCGCAGATTTTAAAGGCTGCTGCTGCTGATTGTTTGTTATGATTCGACCTCCCGGTGGAAAAATACGGAATTGACATAGGAAGCGCAGATTTTTTAAACTGCTGTTGCTGATTGTTTGTTTGTTTTGATAAGCTTCCGTTTTTGCTGCTACGAAAAATTTGTTTCTGATTCGGCCTTCGGTAGAAAGACGATTTTGCACTGCAGATTTTAAAGGCTGCTGCTACGAACAAAATTGATTATGATTTAGCTTCTGGAAAAAGACGGATTGGCTTAGAAAGCGCAGATTTTTAACGCTGCTGCTGCTGCTGATTGTTTGTTTTGTTAGGACCTCCCATAGAAAAAGACGGAATTGACTTAGGAAGAACAGATTTTTAATGCTGCTGCTGTGGATTGTTTGTTTCGATTTGACCTTCCAGTGAGAAAAGACGGAAACGACTTAGGAAACGCGGATTTTGTTTTGATTTGGCCTTCTAGTTGATTAAGACGGCATTGTCTTGGGAAGCGCAAATTTTAAGGCTGCTGCTTTGTTTGTTTTGATTTAGATTTCCGGTGGAAAAAACGGACTGGCTTAGAAAGTGTAGATTTTTAATGCTGCTGCTGCTACTGCTGATTGTTTGTTGTGATTCAATCTCCCGGTGGAAAGAGACGGAATTGACTCAGGAAGTGCAGATTTTTTAAACTGCTGTTGCTGATTGTTTTTTTGTTTGCAGCTACGAAAAAATTGTTTCTGATTCGGCCTCCGTAGAAAGACAGTTTTGCACAGAGAGCGCAGATTTGAAAGGCTGCTGCTACGAACAAAATTGTTTATGATATGATCTCTGGAAAAAGACGGAATTGGCTTAAAAAGCGCAGATTTTAAGCCTTCTATTGATTGTTGGTTTTGATTGGCCCTCCGGTGGAAAATGACGGATTGACTTAGCAGGCGCAGATTTCTAAGGCTGCTGCTGTTGATTGTTAGTTTTGATTTGGTCCTCCAATGGAAAAAGAGGGATTGACACTGGTAGCGCAGATTTTTAAGGCCAGCTTCGTCAGATTGTTTGTTGTGATTTGACCTCCCAGTGGACAAAACACGTAATTGACCTAGGAAATGCTGATTTTAAAGGCTGCTGCTTTGTTTATTTTGATTTTGATTTCCAGTGGCAAAAGACGTACTGGCTTAGGAAGTGTAGATTTTTAAAGCTGCTGCTGTTGATTGTTTGTTGTGATTCGACCTTCCTGTGGAAAAAGACGGAATTGACATAGGAAGCGCAGATTTGTTAAACTGCTGCTTCTGATTTGTTTTGATTTGTTCTTCTGGTGGAAAGTTATGGATTAGCTTAGAAAGTGCAGATTTAAAGGCTACTGTTGTGGTTTGTTTATTTTGATTTAGTCTTCCGGTGGAAAAAGACGGATAGGCTTAGGAAGCACAGATTTTTAAGGCTACTGCTGTTGATTGTTAGTTTCGGATTGGCCTTCCATTGGAAAAAAGATGGATTGGCTTAGGAAGCGCAGATTATAGGCCAGCTTCTGCTGATTGTTCGAAATGTAGAATTGAACTGATGGATAGTAAAAAAATAAAATATCAGAGAAAAACGTAGAAGTCTGTAAATTAAAGTTTATATTGAGAATAACTATGAGAACTTAATTGAAGCCTCGAAGCAATAAACATCTGCCAGGCAACCGGTTAAACAGCAAACGCCGATGTAAAAATCTGTTTTTGATGACTGTCAAAAACTGGCCAACTTTGATCGAAAACAAAACAGCAAAAAAAATCACCGCAAGCACCGTAGACTGTAAAGTTGAGAGCGATAAAACCTTTAGTCACCGAAAATCGGTACCGAAAATGCTACCGAAAGTCATCGAATCGAGAGGAAACTTTTCTGTTGTTGTTTTTCTTTTTTCTTACGGGTTTACAACCGGAAAAACTTCAGAATGTACGACACGGCTGCAAGAAAACTTGAAAAGGGTTCCATGTCGTTTCAAATGCAGCCAGCAGCTTCAGTGCCAAACTTGTGGAGTGTGGTGAGGCCATTGTTTTTGCTTCGAAATACAAGGCTGGCAAAAAGCTTGGGAAGTTTTTCGGTGGGCGTTTTTTTTGTTCTTCTTCTTTCCATTGTTAACATCCTTCCTGGTCTAGAGCCGAGCCCATCGACAAAAATCTTGACTACCGGCGTTTCTTCGGTACTTTTATCTTTTCTCGGCACTTCCGGGTCTTTTGTGTTTCGTGGAAAGTTTCTCTGGAGAAATTTTTGTTATAGGTTTTATTTTTGGTTCCTACTTATAGGTATTTTTACCGCAAATAGGAATATAGTCTTGAAAAAAAGAAATTTTCTGTAATTTTTATGCGTCTGTTTTTTTCATTTTTGTCATTTTTGTCATTTTTGTCATTTTTGTCATTTTATGTCATTTTTGTTTCATTTTTGTCATTTTTGTGTCATTTTTGCCATTTTTGTGCCATTTTTTTGTTATTTTTGTGTCATTTTTGTCATTTTTGTAATTTTTGTCATTTTTGTCATTTTTGTCATTTTTGTCATTTTTGTCATTTTTGTCAATTTCCTCATTCTTGTCGTTCTTGTCATTTTTGTCATTTTTGTCATTTTTGTCATTTTTGTCATTTTTGTCATTTTTGTCATTTTTGTCATTTTTGTAATTTTTGTAATTTTTGTAATTTTTGTAATTTTTGTAATGTTTGTAATTTTTGTAATGTTTGTAATTTTTGTAATTTTTGTCTTTTTTGTCATTTTTTTGTCATTTATGTCATTTTTGTCATTTTTGTCATTTTTGTCATTTTTGTCATTTTTGTCATTTTTGTCATTTTTATCATTTTTGTCATTTTTGTCATTTTTGTCATTTTTGTCATTTTTGTCATTTTTGTCATTTTTGTCATTTTTGTCATTTTTGTCATTTTTGTCATTTTTGTCATTTTTGTCATTTTTGTCATTTTTGTCATTTTTGTCATTTTTGTCATTTTTGTCATTTTTGTCATTTTTGTCATTTTTGTCATTTTTGTCATTTTTGTCATTTTTGTCATTTTTGTCATTTTTGTCATTTTTGTCATTTTTGTCATTTTTGTCATTTTTGTCATTTTTGTCATTTTTGTCATTTTTGTCATTTTTGTCATTTTTGTCATTTTTGTCATTTTTGTCATTTTTGTCATTTTTGTCATTTTTGTCATTTTTGTCATTTTTGTCATTTTTGTCATTTTTGTCATTTTTGTCATTTTTGTCATTTTTGTCATTTTTGTCATTTTTGTCATTTTTGTCATTTTTGTCATTTTTGTCATTTTTGTCATTTTTTTGTAATTTTTGTCATTTTTGTCATTTTTGTCATTTTTGTCATTTTTGTCATTTTTGTCATTTTTGTCATTTTTGTCATTTTTGTAATTTTTGTAATTTTTGTAATTTTTGTAATTTTTGTAATTTTTGTCATTTTTGTCATTTTTGTCATTTTTGTCATTTTTGTCATTTTTGTCATTTTTGTCATTTTTGTCATTTTTGTCATTTTTGTCATTTTTGTCATTTTTGTCATTTTTGTCATTTTTGTCATTTTTGTCATTTTTGTCATTTTTGTCATTTTTGTCATTTTTGTCATTTTTGTCATTTTTGTCATTTTTGTCATTTTTGTCATTTTTGTCATTTTTGTCATTTTTGTCATTTTTGTCATTTTTGTCATTTTTGTCATTTTTGTCATTTTTGTCATTTTTGTCATTTTTGTCATTTTTGTCATTTTTGTCATTTTTGTCATTTTTGTCATTTTTGTCATTTTTGTCATTTTTGTAATTTTTGTCATTTTTGTCATTTTTGTCATTTTTGTCATTTTTGTCATTTTTGTCATTTTTGTCATTTTTGTCATTTTTGTCATTTTTGTCATTTTTGTCATTTTTGTCATTTTTGTCATTTTTGTCATTTTTGTCATTTTTGTCATTTTTGTCATTTTTGTCGATTTTGTCATTTATATCATTTTTCTCATTTTTGTGCCATTTTTGTCATTTCTGTCATTTTTGTGCAATTTTTGTGTCATTTTTGTGTCATTTTTGTGTCATTTTTGTGTCATTTTTGTGTCATTTTTGTGTCATTTTTGTGTCATTTTTGTGTCATTTTTGTATCATTTTTGTGCAATTTTTGTGTCACTTTTGTGTCAGTTTTGTGTTATTTTTGTGTTTTTGTCGTTTTTGTCCTTTTTGTCATTTTTTCATTTTTGTCATTTTTGTCATTTTGTCATTTTGTCATTTTTGTGATTTTTTTTCATTTTTGTGCCATTTTTGTGCAATTTTTGTGTCATTTTTGTGTCATTTTTGTGTCATTTTTGTGTCATTTTTGTGTTTTTTTCAGTGCTATTTTTGTGTTTTTTTTTTCTGTGCTGTTTTTGTGTTTTTTTCTGTGCTTTTTTTCGTGCCATGTTCGTGTCATTTGTGCCATTATTTATTTTGACCCTTAAATTCTGTTTAATCACAAGACGAAAACAAAAATTGCCTTTCATTGTGCTTAAAAATAAGGGAACATTTCCAAATTTTCTGGCTAAACAGCTTCACCCACACCTCCGGTAAAAATGAACTAAACTGGTCCCAAAATAAAAATCTAATTTCCATCGATTGTTCCCAACAAAATTGTTCGGAAACAACAGCAAACAGCAACAGTAGAAAAGGCACCAATAACGCCTATTTCGTGACCGAATTGGAAAGAAAGTAAACTCCCTCAAGGGAAGGACGACCGGGGAGCCTATTTTCATTTTGTATTTTTCGAAGCGAAAACTGCTGGAACAGAAGAGGAAAGGCATGGAGGAACAAACAACAAATAGCATTATTTAGTCCGCATGTTGTTTGGCGATGGAAAACTCCCGGTATGTTCGTTTGAGTTGAGTTTCAGTTGAGCTCCGACAAACCCATTGACTTCGTTTAGGTTTAGACACACCTCTACTGTGTAGCTTCTTCGACAATCGCCAGTGTTTGGAAGTTAGGAAAATGAAAATGTGAAATGGAAAATTTCCAGGCACTTTTGCTTTTGATTGGATACTAATAACTAAATGTTTCGAAATCCAATCATTCCAATCATCATAAAAAAAACAATTGAAAACGATTAAGAGCTTTAATCGTTATCAGTTTCTGTCAGTCATTGAACAAACCTAGTAATGTTCACATCCATCGTTTGACAAACACTGAATTTCTAGTTTTTTTCCACCACTTTTTTATCGTTTATCGTTCGTTCAATCTACCCCTGCCTTGGGGTTTGACTGACTAGGCATGTGTGAGAGCGTATGTTCACTCATATCGGGACGTGAGCCTGTTGGGTTTTGAACACCCCCGTTTCGACCTTCTACCTAGTACACACACATACATTTTTGTATGGTGGCTCGATCCCACGTAGGCTTTCGGGAAACATAACGAATGTTTGTTTGCGGATGGAAACAGTTTTGAGCCGTTTACTACAGTATGAGAAAGACGATGACAAACGAAATACATGAGAGAAAAAAAATCAATTTCCATTCCATTATTCAACAAAGAAAAGTAACACGGTTTGGGCTCTGTGAGTAGCGGTGATTCTATCAGGCCGTCATCCTTTTGTTCACGCTCGCCATGTGTTGTTGATTTGGGTTCAACGTGAAATTAACAATACCCAATCTAGGAATCCAGCTCCAATCGAACCACTGATGGTTATTTTGACCACTTGCTAGCCACCTGATCTGGTTTTGATCCAGTAACTAGAAAAAAACCAAAATGTTTAAAAAAAATGTCAGTTTAAATTATTTGCCTATTTGCCTAATGGTTTTGATCAACAAAAAAAGCAGTTTTGTTTGATATACAGGGACTGGTACAAATAAAAATTCTTTTTCTGTTAAACCTTAAAATGCTTTAGATGCCCTCATGTGCCGTAGAGAAAGCTGACCGCTTTTCACGATCTCCCTGATGAACGCATACTTCACGTCTAGATGCTTCATCTTCTGATGGGTTGGCGCCTCTTCCAGGTACTGGATGCAAGGGATTTTGTCCTCCATTAACATGAAAGGAGTGCTAACCACACCCAATTCACCCAGGAAGCTTGTTAACCACAAACCTTCCTTGACTGCATGACAAAGGGCTCCTATCTCAGCTTTGGTCGACGACAGACTGACCGTATGCTGACGTTTCGTTGACCACGAAACTAGATTCCCGAAGATCATGTAAGCGTAGCCTGATACAGATCTTCGATCATCGAAGTCGTTGGCAGAATCTGCATCAGCATATCCCATGAGTAGTTCCGATTTCGCGTTTCTGCGGAATACCAACGCCGTATCGGTAGTACCTTGGAGGTATCGCAGAGTACGCTTCAGGCCTTGCCAGCGTCTATCCGTCGAGCTGGCCTGACCAACCCATCAATTCTTTGAACGGTTGTTCGGTAATAACCTCACCATGGTTCAGCTTCGTCCAGCGAACGTTTGTGTCAAGCAGTGTGCTTACGGATTTAGAAACGGCCATACCTAATCGTTGCAGAACCTTCTCGAAGTATCCTGATAGCGAAATCTCGACGATACTCTTGGTTAAGTCTCGTTTGATGGTTATTCCCAAGAAAGTCTTGACCTCCAAGAGATCCTTCATCTGGAATAGCCTTCCAAGCTCGGTCTTGAACCAGATCCAGCCATCAGGATGTCATCCACGTACAGGATGAGGAAAGTCCTCGCTTACAGGATCGATGAACGCAGCAGACGGATAGAAACCAAGCTTTCTTATCTCGTCGTCGAATCGCCGGTTCCAAGCACGACCCGCTTGCTTCAAGCGGTAGAGATCGTCAATCGAACGACCTTCTATTTGCCGACATCATCGTTTGAAGTGACCCTCTTCTAAACTTCATTCACTGAACTGCCATGTCAAATTCGTTCACCAACGCCAAGACGATTCGTTCCATCTTGGCAACCGGTGCATAGGTTTCCCAGTAGTCCAATCCTGGTCGTTGAGAACATTTTTATGCGACCAATCGAGCCTTGTATCGACTATCATCCTTCACGGTGAACACTCACTTGGACAGGATGGGTTTTCTGTGACCTGGGGGCAAGCTAACCGCTTTCCAACTCTTATCATCTCTTGTCTATGCCGATCTTCCAGGAATCCCAGTCGTCCTGGCGCTTCAGCTCAGTGACGTTCTGAGGTAGCTCCTCATCAACAACAGTAATTCCTCATGCTCGCTGACTTCGTCTCAGGGCCGGCTAATCGCTCAGATGTGTTTTCTGTTGTTGGCACATCGGCTGGCCGCTCAAATGTGTTTTCGGGTGCTCGCACAACGACTGGCTGCTAAGTTGTGGGCTGTTGTTCTGGCTCATACACATCGGCTAGCCACTCAAATGTGATGGCCTCTGGTGGGTCTTCGACAGGCTTCTCGATGCCCTTCTCTGACGCAGCACCGCCACGCACTGGTTTTAAAACGTTGGTTTCATCAAAGACCACTTCGATTCAATACTCCATACTCCGACTCCAAAACAAATCCAAGCAGAACAAGTCGTTTAAGAGTTTTCCTTGGGCAAAAACCTCCCCGGAAAACTCAAATTTGACTTGCTTCTCGAGAAAAGTAACCCTTTTCCAGTTCTTGGTGCACATTCACAGAAGGTTTTCCGTCGAGCTCAAACCTTACGTTGATTCTGGTGGCTGATAACCTCAGCTTGCGAGCGATGAGAACTTCTAACGGGTGTTAAATAAAAAATGAGAATGTTTTCAATACATTTCAGTAACTCAAATAATGAGCGTAAAATTTTCTTTCTCCAAGAAAATTGCTCTTTGGGCTCCCTAGAAACAGTAGGCGTGTTTGGTTTTGCTAGTTTGAATTTAGTTAAAGCAAAGATGGCGTCGAAACAGTACGTGCTCCGCGAACGCATTGTACGGTTCTACGAAACGCATTTCCAGCAAGGAAAAAAGTTCACGGTGGCACATTTTAAGGAAGAAAATGTACCTGTCAGTACGGTATATCGTATCCTGGGTTCCCTGAACGTAGAGCGGAAGGTCGGAAGTGGTCGTCCGGTGACGATAATAACGAATCAGAGGAAGACATCGTTAAAGAAGCTGTTTGACAACAAGGACGCAACCAGCCTGTGTGACGCCGGTCGGAAATATGGCTGCTCCCACGTATTGATCCATCGTACCCTCAAGATGGAAGGAATCGTCTGCAGGAAGAAGAAAAGGTCGCCGGAGTACACGAAGGAGCATTTTGAGACGGTTAAATCACAGTGTCGGTGGATGACCAAAAAATACCGCGGGACATCATTCGTACTGGTAAACCCCAGAAGAACAACCTGTTTTAGCAATCAACGCCGTTTCTCGATGGTTTCGAGAAACCTTATGATTCAGCAGCATGGGATGGTTGAAGTCCTACTCGAGGAATCCAGAAATTGTGTCTAGCTGTGCTCGAGCATGGTAACCGCAATGCACAACCAAAGCACGAGAGAAACCCTCTCGGCTAGCAGCTCCAACCAAATCCTCCAGGGTGTTCCTCCAGGTGGACTATCGGACCTTCGCGCTGCCCGATTGCGGGTGGATCCTGGACCCTTCCCAGGCTCGATCGCTTGAGGCATCGCGGCACCTCCTGGATGGCCTTGGACATCTCGTTCCCTGGTGGTTCTCTGGCTAGTCTCTCTGGACTGAAGCGTCTCGACGCTGGCTTGTCCCTCTGGCTCGTGGTCCTCTGGCTGGTGGTCCTCTGGCTGCTGGCTGGTTCACTTGCTAACCACAAGTTCGAAACTGTAGTGACCGGACGTCATTTGTAGAACACATTTTTCAATTTTCACGGATCAGTTCTTTAAGACGTCTATCCTTTCAAAATTTCTTTACTACACACTAAGATTGCAATTATTCCGCTCGGGATCATCATCCTCTGAATCACGGGAAAACAGCTCAAAATGACACTCGAATTGTCAAAAACAAGAGGTTTTCCTGAGGCACGTGGAGATTGCTGAACGATTCTCGTACCACTTCATTTCTCCTGAAATTCGAAGGCATTCTTTATCGAATATTCAGGAGCTCGGACAGCGATTCCCTGTAATACGTAACACATGAAATTTTTTTTACTGTCATGTGTTTGTGTTGGTTCATTGATCCTCAAAAACGATTGTTCCCGGTCATTAGTCGCGACAGTTGCAACCGCAGAAGCTGCTAAAAGTCGTGCGTTACGTTCATCGGCAAAGTGTCGTTACTTACGGCGCGAAACTGTTAGTACAGTATGAGGCCCAAAATTTCATTTTCAGGACCGCTGCTGGTCCTGACGCCTGATAAATAAACTGGATCTTATTATAGGTGATATAAGAAAAAATGAATATGTTGCTAGAGGAGGTAAATATTTAATTAATATATAGTTGATTTAAAATTTATGTGTGACCATTTTTTTTTTTGGCTTCCAGGTGAAACATGCTTCAATTTCTAAATAACACCGGAGAATGCCGAAAAACTTGCACATGCTGGAGAAAAAATTGATTCCGTGGAAATAAAAACAGTGCCGATCAGCCGTCAAAAACAATGGACATTTTGATCGTTCAACTGAATTTATAGTTTAGTGTATAACAAAAATTGAATAAATATTTTCTTTTTAAATTGAAAAAGTTTTAATCATTGCTGAAAAAATTCCAAATTCTTTAAAAATGGTGGATGGAAGCCGATTCGAGCCTACAGGAACACTTCGAAGTTTCCTGCAAATTACAGGAGAAAACCGTTTCGAACCTTCAGGTGAATTTGACAGTTGTTTTCCTGAGCGTTTTCGCTGTCCTGAAATCGTCCTGTAATTTCAGCTGTTGAAAATACAGGACGAAATCGTTCCGATCACAGGAGAAAAGATTAAGTGTGTAAACTGCCTTTTCCCACTACTACTCAAAAGCTTTGCAATATGGATTCACAAACACTTTTCAACCCATCTTCACTAACGCACACCAATATGCAGGCTTTATTCAAACTGACTTTTATCTGCGACTCTCATGACACTCATGCACACTCTCACATCTCAACTTAACGAAGGCTACGGCCTTCTCATTTGCGCGTTCACGGTTATCTAAATTCGATCAACCTTACTATTCTTACTATTCAAATATTGTAATACTCCTATTCCCTACAGAAACTTGAGAGTACCCCTCTATAACTAACTCTTTGTTCCTTAATCACGACGCATCTGGGCTCATAACCTGTTGAAAACGCAGGTTTCAGTGCTGGAATAAAGTTTCAATTAGTTTATGTTTGTTCGTCAAATCCTTAAACAACTACCCATTACACTAGCGATAGCCATTTGTCACTTTCCACTTCTGATATTCCCTGACCGGAAAAGTACTCATTTCTCAATGAGTACTTTGATACTCTTACCCAGAATATCTAGCAACACTGTTGTGCTACCACGAACACAATTTGAGTAGTTTCGCTTTACCGTGTGATGATGTAAACATTTGTTACCGCGTATATCATCATCACCTGTCATTAGTAGTGTTCTGTAGATCGCAATAGTGAATTGCATTGGAAACAAACGAACCAAAACAATGTGCTGTTTCGGTTCTCCTCGAGGAATAGTAAATGTCCTCTGCTGGTGGAAAGTTGCAGTGCTGAGATAATCGAGAATTGTGTTCGAAGAAACCGAAAACGAGAATCTAGCAGGATCGGCATACGGAAAAACAGACTTGTGAGGGACACCACTTTAATCCTGACAGATTGAAGTCATCAATAAGCAGAATGTCGTCGTCAGGAGCAGGACAGATGAGAGAGCAAACTTTCGCAAGGCCACGAGAAAAGTTTTCCGCGTAAGAAGTAACTCTTTTTTTATTAGTGCCCAGGTGGTAAATCCCGGTTTACGGATTGTATTCCAAGGAACTGCGTCCCCCCACTTTGCAACTCTGGGTCCATGGGTACAATGCTCATGATATACTCCGTGTATACCTCCTATTCCCTAAGCTCCATCTGGGGCCACAGACCTAGTTCCCACCTCGAACTATTTGACACACTATGCTGGGAGGTCCATTCGCACTAGTGCGCTCCAAGAAAATACTCATAGACGAGACAACTTTCAGCAATATCTCTAATTATTATGACTCGAAGTCTGAATTCTCCCTCTTGAGAAGCGACATTTCCTCGCAATGACTCGAGATTCCCATATGAACCTCTTATCTCCGCAACTCGAGGCCTGATTTCACCTCGCATCGACTCGAGGTTGACGTACACATACCTCTCCTCTGCACGACTCAAGGCCCAATCTCTCCTCTAGCGGCTCGAGATCTGAGCTCTCCTCGTAATGACTCGAGGTATACACGTCTACCCTTCGTCTTGTTGATTAAAGGCCTGATCTCTCCTCTTGAGACTCGATATCAGACCGATTATCGGAAAGAAGAAGACTCGAGGCCTGACATCTCCTCTAATGACTCGAAGCCCGACCTCTTATCTCCAGGATTTGCAGCTTATCCTAGACTTGCGCCTGTCACGACATACGCGCGGGACTTAACGCGACTTCTCAGAAGATTCCCGACGAAGACGTCATCCTACTCCGACTCGAATGGCTAACCCGGCGTCGGAAGCCACTCTACCCGTGGGCATTCTCCGATCGTGGAATAACCCTTTCCCAACGATTTCCACTGCGAAGAAGGTAAAGTCTTATCCCCGCAGCATCGATCGTTGGGAACCGCTTTACTCAGATACTGCACAAGGGGTTTTCGGACGTGTACTAAACAAGTGGCAAATACATTTTTGACAATTTATTCTAACATTTTATGGGGAAGGGTTCAGGGTAAGAGAACGTTGGGGCCCATTTACAAAGATGACTTTACTTGCCGGCGTAGACGGGATCCCGGACGATATCGATGGCCATGAATGTTGACGTGTTGGCTGTTGGGTCTGTGGTGATGATCGTGTTGTCTTCCCGGGGAATGTCTGATCCATAGACGCACGTGGTGATACCTGCGCCACAGAGAGTCCTTTCCTAGGTCGAACTACCAGCGCGCCCTACTTTCCCGACCGGTAATGCACTGCCGGATCTATCGGTGCACAGGTGGAGCATCCAACACACGATCGCGGCGTACCCACGGCATCTGTTACGCAGAAGATGATGCCTTATCCCTAAAGCTTCAAACCGTAGGGTCGTAAACACACTACTCGACAGCCCCCCGTCAATGGGGTTATTCTACTCCGACTGTTGTCCGATCTGCTTAGGATGGCCTGGGGCATATTCTGCCCGTCGTCGTGAGCAAGATGGAGAGCAACTTTTCCTGGACTCGCGCCTGTCACGGATTACATTCGAGGCTTTGAACGCTACGACCCTGATGTTTTCCGATAATGGCGACATCCTACATAGACTCGAGAGGCTTACCCGGCATCAAGAACCTTTCTACCTTCCTACAAGGTCCGCTACGAGGAAGGTGTTGTCTTAATCCCACAGTTTCCCCCGTAGGAAGCTACACTACTCGGATACTCCACGGCGGTAGGGTATCCTACACCCATGACCTCCACTACGTAGATGATGGTGCCTTATCTTTGTAGCTTCGATCAAGGGACCGGACGCACACTAGCGTAAGAAATAACTCTGGCACGGTCACGAGGTACTATATAATGCTCCGATATCAAGCTTTACGGTCGATTACGATCACAAGAAAACACAGAGTAGTCCGAGTTGAATACCTGACCACTTAGGGTATAATCGTTCGGTAAACACGACGATGTCGTAGCAGAAGCATGTTGTAGCCAGCAGATAATCACTTACACAGGAGTAGATACCACCTGTTAAGTTAGATTCTTACTCACGAGGAGACTCGCCCGACGTGGACTTACCTTGTCGACGGTTGCACAGCAATGAAGGCGTATGTAATCGCTCGAAGTAGCAGGTTGTTTCCCGGCAGTTGTCATTCGTTTAACGGATGAAACGGATCGAATTACAGTGCTGGCAGATTATCTGTGAATGATACTTCTATTTATCTAATGGGTGATACAGTCAAAATTTGGTCAAGGGAAAACGCGTTTAAATCGGTGAAATCGTTTTTTTTAAATCAAATTAAATTTCTTTTTCAAGTTTAATTAGTATAAAATTCAGGAAAAATATTCAGTTAGGCTTCCGCTTTTCCAAATCCGCATTGCCGGGCCTAACGCTTAACCCCTGCCATCAGATTTTGTTCAGCCACCTTGTCCACCTTCTTCGCTGCAGAAAGCCAGTTTGCCTTGAACTGCTGCTCGTCCTTAGCCATTTTTTTGGTCTTCTTTAGGTTCCGCATGACAATAGCCCAGTATTTCTCAATTGGGCGGAGCTCTGGCGTGTTGGGAGGGTTCTTGTCCTTGAGAACCACCTGCACGTTGTTGGCAGCGTACCACTCCATAGCCTTTTTACCGTAATGGCAAGATGCCAAATCCGGCCAAAACAGTACGGAACAACCGTGTTTCTTCAGGAAAGGCAGCAGACGTTTATTCAAACACTCTTTCACGTAAATTTCTTGGTTGACAGTCCCGGAAGCTATGAAAATGCTGCTTTTCAAGCCACAGGTACAGACCCAAGCAACCAAAAGTCACATATTTACTTGAATGAAGGCATTGAAAGTTACATATTGGCTGACAAAGAGAATCAACTGACCAATTCCCTTTAGTGAACTTTATGTACTCATTAATGAACTTTAAAGTTGCAAAAGTGATCTATACGTACGTTATACGGGACTTAAGTCACATAAAGGGCACAAAAGTGCTCAATACGGGATTTAGTAAGTCACATAAAGGGCACAAAAGTGCTCAAACGGGATTTGATAAGTCACAAAAAGTGCATTGATGTGCTTTCAAAATCAAATCACCTCTACTAGTTTTAGTTTCAGTTAGAACAACATCTAGGCGTGGTCTCGTGGTAGCGTGTTCGATTCTCACCACGAAGGTCGGGGTTCGATCCCCATGCCTGGCAAGTTTTTTTCAATAAGTAAATTTGTACTCGAGTGACCATTCTGATGCGATATATGTAGGAAATGTAGGAAAGAAGCAATTGAGCAATTAGTCGAATTTGAAATCCGGCGCGTGGCATCATGGCGGCACCGGTACAGAACACAGTAAATAATCAAGAGAAGGTGATATGAACCGAAGCCAACGGTTCAGTTGAGATAGAGAGAAATTTTTTTGCTCATTTTGCGATTTTTTGGAAGCTGAATTAAGAGGCCGCTGGAAGCTGAATAGAAGATCATTAAGACTTTTTTGGAACTTGAAAGTATCAATAAGAACTTAAATTTTGAGCTGCATAGAACGTACTTCATATCAATGATGGGGCTGAGTAAGCGTTTTTGTACCTGTTTTATGGGACTTTTGGTTGCTTGGGGATGGCTTGCCAAACCAGATATTTCTTCGAACTTTGACAGTTTCATGTGCTTGAAAATATCTGCTACCTTTCCCCTTCCTTTTGCCGTATAAAACTCCTGTCCCGGAAGCTGCTTGTAGTCGGCTTTGACGTAGGTTTCGTCGTCCATTACCACGCAGTCAAACTTCGACAGCATCGTCGTTTACAGCCTCCGGGATCGCGCTTTTGCCGTCGTTTTTCGTTTATCATCGAGATTTGGAGTCACTACATTCTTGTAAGTCGATAGTCCGGCTCGTTTTTTGGCTCGATAAACGGTTGAAGAGAATACACCCAGCTTATTTGCGGCATCTCGGAGAGAGAGGTTAGGGTTTCGCTTGAAACTACCGGCAACTCTCTTTGTCGTCCGGTTTTCGAATTCCCCCTGATCCAGACTTCCTGGCTGTCAACAAACGTTCCCCAAACACATTAATTACTTTTGTAACGGTTGATTTGGCAACTTTCAGCGATTTTGCCAGCTTTGCGTGTGAGTAGCTGGGATTTTCGCGATGCGCGAGCAAAATGTTGACCCTTTACGCCACAAAAACAGCCGAAGGCTACACTCGGAAAAATACTATTATGTATGCCATAAGATTCTCTTATGAAGTGGCGCCATAAGAAAAATTAATGAAATTCATAAGATTGTCTTATGACGCGAATGAATTCTGAAGATGAACGCCTACTTCAATGAGAGGTTGTTGCTTTTCATAAGAGATTCTTATGGAAACAGTAAATCACTTTCTAATAAGAAAAATTCTCGATATTTCATGCTGAAAACATTCACTTTATTGTTTGCCAAATTTGTTTAAAATTAAATCCTCCATGGTCACCATCAGCAGTACATCAACAGACGGCTCCATCAAAGTTTTTTTTTGCCGCATCTTAATCTTCGACCTTTCGTTTTTTGCCGATCAGCTTGCTGAAAAGTAAACAAATAATGTATTTTAGTTTACTAATATATTCAACGTTCACACCAAAAACATCAAATCGAACTTACCATTCCGGAGATAACAATAACATTTCACATTGAAGGAAAACTATAATAACTATGAACTGGCGATTGCTTCGTACTGTTAGATGATGAAAAAAAAAACTGATGCCAAGAATGAATGTGTTCATCATTTTTTCACAATGCCGTTTCTTCTATGTTTCATAAGAACATCGAACGAGAATTGAAAGAATTTCATAAGACTCTTATGAAAAATTAGTTTGGACGCAAAAAAGTGGTTCATAAGATGTATCTTATGAAATTTATAATAAGATTTCCTCTGAGTGTACTGTCGATTCAGCGATGTTCTCTTTTATCTGCTCGAAAGCCTTACTACGTACAGGGCCCCAACTCCAAGTCTTTTCGTTCGCCACTGACCAGAGAGAACTTGTAATGTCAGCAAAATTCTTAATGCGTAATTCGGATGCTGATGTTGTTTCTCTGAATTTGATTTTCGATTCATCTATATGAAATCCATGTTTTTCCAATAGATGTCCTAAGAATGTTATGCGTTGCTTATCGAATTCGCATTTCTTCTAGTTTTCAGTCAAGTTTTTAGCCTTTAGTATGTTTAGAACTTGAGCTACTTTAAGTCTCAAATGTTTGATCGTATCCGCTAATACGAGGATGTCGTCTACATAAATTATAATCCCTTCAAATCCGTCAACAATGCGTGACAATTCTTTCTAAAATATCTCTGGAGCGCAGTTTACCCCGAACATCAATCGGGTAAAATGGTACTTTGGCTAAATCGAGATGGTAGCAGGCACTTGTCAAGTAAATCTTAGAGAAGTGAAAAGACTACTCGGGTCGCATAATAGTATAATGGGAGAGTCCGTCACGAAGGGGAAAGGTCGATTAAACAAGGAAACTTGCCTGGATGTGCAGTCTGGAGAACCCCGTCGCCGCAGTCGATCCCAGGGCCGGGACGACTGATGTCGCTGGCACGAATCAGCGCGACTGGCTCGAAGGTCTCAGGGCTTCCATACACATTAAAGAATGATCGTATGAAAGTTGAAAAACAGCATTTATCTACCAAAATGGCGGCTAAAACCATACTCAAATTTCATTTCTTTTTGAAGCAACGAAAACCTCATCAATTGGGCGTAATCCGACACCTTATTCGTACTTACCGGAAGAATGCAAATCGTTGCTAGCGACCATTTTTTCCACTTCTCTCATTCGTGAATATTAATCCCATCTGATTTCAGCCATCTGGATGCACTGCTGATTGCAGAGAGAACATGACAGTAACTTTCTTTCATATCCGATTTAAACTGACATTTCATACGATCTTTCCACTATGCAGTTGGAAATGCGATTCGCAACACCATTGTAAACGACTTAGGTTATCATTTCTGAAACAAGTTCATGTTTGCTGGGTTATTCGCGAATTCTTAAATAAATTATGTAATCATTCAAAAACAATTTGAAGTCTTATTTTGAAACTGATTTCAGCGAAAAAGTTGGTCTACTAAATTACAATTGAATCTACTGTGTGTTTTGAATACTACAATTTAGTTTTAAGAAAGAAAATAGCAAGTTTAAATTATGACCTCTATTTTTATAGTCGTTTGTTTAATGTCTTCTATCCTTGATACTTGATTCTACTCCTCAATTCCTGAGTTTTCACATCCAAATTATGTTGTTCAGTTATATTTCTTTGTCGACGTCGTTTTTTCTTTATCTTTATTCTTCTCCCCTTTTCTAAGGATAACATTTAATAATGGATCTACAATCCTTGCGAATCATTTTTCCATAATTCAATACTGGTGATCAAATTTGAATCAACGCTGTAAACTGTATTTTTCCGAGGAGCATGTCTAAGTTTGTGCCATAAAAATACCAAACATGCAGAAAATCTTCCTCCAATCGGTTTTATTTAGTCTACAAATAAAAAAAAATCTGAACTAAAAAGAATGTTCCCTTAGACTTTGTTTCAATTCCCAAAGTTTGCATGCCGTGACCGACATTCCTCTATCCATCAACGATAATAATAATCCGTCTGGGGTTAGCCAATTCCGTGTTTGATCGATGTTTGATCGATTCTCTGCGTTGTGGGTCACAAAGCCTTGACCTTTTGACTTGAGCAAACAATTGAGCTT